>NW_018407511.1:797383-850255 GCF_002113885.1 Mizuhopecten yessoensis
ACCGTTGAATGTCCTGGAAGAAAACCAGATTGATATTTATAAAACAACGAATTTTCAAAAAAATAATTATAGATATGTTTGAAAATAACACGTTCAAATACCTTACCAACAGTAGACAAGAGAGAAATTGGTCGGTAATTTAAGGGAGAATGTCTATCACCTTTTTTGAATAATGGCATAACTTTTGCAAGTTTCCACAACTTAGGATAAACACCAGCAGACAGTGAAATATTAAATAGTAACTCAAGAGGTTTACAAATAGTATGGCAAACATTCTTTAACATGTAATGGCTTATTTCGTCCTGGCCCGAGGCTTTGCCGAGTTTCAGTATTTGTAGGACATCCATAATTTCAGTGTAATTTAATCTAATTGAATCAAAAGTTTTATTGGTTTTCGGCGCAATATCCGGAACCCGAACATTACGTTCGTTAATACGAGTTATGCTACAGAAATATTCATTTAATAAGTTGGATTTACCTTCATCACTACTAAGTTTATTCTCAGTAACTGGATTTACTAGAGTTGGTATAGTCTTTGATGTACCACTAGATTTCATCAAATGTTTAATTAATCTCCAATACGCTTTAGGATCAGAAGAAAAATAATCGTCAATGATGCCATGGACATTTTCATAAAAATCTAAACGACTATACTTTTTCATATTATTTACCTTATTACGCTGACTTTTAAACTTTTGAATGTCATGAAGACAATTTGATTTCCTAGCAATTTTATGTAACCTATCCCGATTTCTTGTATTTTTTCTTAAATCCGAAGTCATCCAAGGTTTGTCGTTTGGCCTGATTATAACTTCCTTAGTAGGTATACACATGGTAGCAAATTCTATAAATACATTAGTAAAGGTTTCACAAGCAATATACACTGATTCACAGCTTAGAAAAGACCCGTTCCAGTCGTACTGTGATATAAGATTATTTAACTTTACAAAATCGGCTCTTTTATATAACCAGACCTTACAGAAGGCCAAACTTTCTGAAATTTCTCTTGATGATAGACTGTAATAATATGCAGATGTGCAATAGTGGTTATAATATTCCTAAGGTTGCTGTTACTCAAAATGGAAACGGGAATATACTGTCAAAATTACATCATATAAGGCCCTTACAGAAGACCAAATTTTCTGAAATTTCACAAGATGGTACATGTGCTATTGGGCTTTAAAAAGTTTTGAAGGTCAACCTTGCTGTTACTTTAAAATAGAACAGGGCATAAACTGTAAAAACTTATTGTAAATGGTCCTTTAAGAACAGTCAATGATAACGTTTGCTTTTGCTAGGTGCTAATACAGGAGATATACTGTCAGACATACAGCGGGGCCCTTGCTGACCTGTCAGTAATCTATAGCTAGTTTGCAATAAAATATGTTTAAATCAAGTGAAATGTATTGAAAACCTTATACAAACCAGTAGTTTTAGGATCATGGTTATTTGCCTTCAGCATGCTTAGATTGAGGATTATTAGGTTTGTTACAAAAAAGTACCTTGACCCACATTCAAGGTCACAGATGTTAAATTTGTGAAGAACTTTTAAACTACTACTGAATGACCAAATATTCATGCTTGATGCTATTTAGCAAGAAGTGAGCCTCGATAAAGTGTTATGAAATTTGTTCCAATCAGAAGTGGAAGAAAGCAGAGTTCTGGCTCACTTTCTCCCGTTGGATTAACATGGGGAAATGGTATCCTCCGAAGAGTATCCCCCCTAAGGGTGGATACCTGATGACGTCAAAGGATTTTTCGCTTTGTTGTTAAAATGTTGTTTTTTGTGATATATGAATAAATAAATCAAGATGATATCAATGCAAGTGTATTTAATTGTCTCTGTCAATAGAACGGACGGGGATCAGAGACCCATCCCGTGTCCAGCCGTACAACATAAAGCCAAAAGGCCCGGTCACACAGCCCTCCACGGGCGTATCGCGGCCGAATCACGGCCAAAAAATTCTGCCCGTGAAGCAGACGCTGTTGGACGCTTTGAGGTCGCGATAAAGACGCGATACAGCCGTACTTTACCCGTCGTTACACGCGGTAAGAAATTCACACGCGGTTGGCCGCGCGAAAAAGTTTTGGGCTGCCCAAAAATTTAGACCGCGGGTAATCGGGGGCGGTACACGTGGTACACACGCGGTAAAGACGCGGTACAGACGCGGAACGAACGTGCTAGGACGTGCTACGGCCGCGGTTAAGACGTGGTTACACGCGGTAGGACGCGAAATTTTAGCGGGTAATCGCGGGTGGAGCACGGTCATAGCACGTTTGTTCCGCGTCTGTACCGCGTTGTTATCACGTGCATTAGCGTGTGTACCGCGTGTAAACACGGACAAACGCCTTTCTCCGCGTAAACAGCGCGCCCCAATACCGGCCTAATCACGTTCAATTGCGTCTTGTACACGTCCCAAATACGATTGTCCACGGCCTAATCGCGTCCGTACAACGTCTGATTTTAGGTATATAAAAAGCGCGATTTGCCGAGCATTCGTCAGTTGTGCTCCAGACGTCAAGGGGTGAACATGGATCCCCGTCACCGTAATGACCTCGTCTTGCNAATCGCGAAATTTTACCCGCGATACAGACGCGAAAGGCTGTGTGACCGGGCCTTGACATGGACAATATTTACATTACCGAGAGTCATCTACCACCCGTGGTATGGTTTCGAGACGATCTGTATCAGGTTGTACGCCCTTTCCCATAAAACGAGGTCTTGAAATGAGACCTTTCTAGAGTAGTTAAATTTACTCTCCTACAAATCAGTTACATCTAATACACGTTTCCATAAGATGAATAGATCCATGGTTCACATATAGACCCAATATAATTGTATTTTGCTGATCACTCGCGACGCTGTGAATGTAGGTCAAGCGGCTGTGAGAGTTTCCATTATAGGGGAAACGTACACATAAATGCACCATAGAGAACAGTTTCGCGCTTGGATTCACAATACCAACTGTAACTCTCATAACTGTTTATGCTACTGTGTGCGCTATAGCCAACTCATCACTATCATATAGCTAATTAATCGGCTTTCTTTTATATATTTTGAATATGTCAGACATGGTTTCGTTCTATATATTGTTCTTTTTTAGGACACCTGAGCTTTGCTCAAGTGACCTATTCTGATCGCTTTTCGTCTGTCGTCATGCGTAAACTTTTTGCATTTTCGATTTCTTCTGGTCAGAATCATCCTTGGTAGATGAGGCTACAAAATTGTAAAATTGAGATACCTACCCCAGCTCCAGGGGCCAGGGCGGGGCCCCAAAGGGAGAGTTAACCAATATTTCAAAAATCTTATACTCCAGACTCAGAGGTGCTATAGTCAATTTCTCTGCATTGATGGAAAAATCATCAGGGGCTTTATTTAAATTGTAAATTTCAGTACCCCACGGCCATCTGTTCTCCCTTGGGGAGGGGGTAAAATTTACTATAGTTTATATTGGGAAATAACACTTTTGGGTATAAATCTTACTTGGTGACTGAGAATCATCCTTGAAGGAAGATGGTATCAAATTGTAAAATTGAGATTCCTGCCCCAACCCTAGGGGCCAGGCGCCCAAAGGGAAAATTAACCAATTTCAAAAATCTTCTTCTCCAGACTCAGAGGTTTAAATTGTAAATTCAAGTACCCCAGAGCTATCCGTTCTCCCTTGGGGAGGGGGTAAAGTTAACTACAGTTTATATAAGGGAAATAACACTTTCAGGTATATTTTGGCAATTTTCAGTAGGAAACTAATCTTACCTGGTGAGAATCATCCTTGGAGGAAGATGGTATCAATGTTAAAATAGGGGCTCCTACCCCAACCCCAGGGGCCAGACTCAGACTCAGACTCAGATGTAGTACATTCTGTCAGGGGCTTTATCTATTTTTCAGTTTTATTATCCCCAGGCCATCCCTTCTCCTTTGAGAATGGGGTAAAATTTATTATAGTTTATATAGGGAAATAACACTTTTGGGTATATTTTGTCCATTTTCAGCAGGAAATTATTCAAACTTGGTTGGAATGATTATAATGCCAGATGGCAAATAGGAAGTATGAGAAAATAAGATCCTGCCCCATCCCCAGGGACTGGAGTGGTGGGGCCCAAATGGGGATTATGGTTAATAGTTAAAAAAATCTTCTTCATCAGACTCAGACGTTTTACTGTTCATGGATAGAAATTACCTTACCTAAATTACCATTACCTAAATTGTAAATTTAGTTATCACCCAGGTCAACTGCTCTCCCTTGGGGAGAGGGTATAATTTTCAATAGCAAAATAATTTATTTGAATAGTTTTTAAAGTTCTTTTCCTTTGGTGACATGACAAGTATTGTATTTCACTTTGTTTACATGTTGTTTTCCACATTTTGTACATCTCAACAATGAAATTGAGTTACTAGTACCTATAATATTACTCAGGTGACCGCGAAGGCCCTTGGGCCTCTTGTTGGAATTACAGTCATAACTTCATACATGTTTCACATAAGAGGCTAATAAACCAAGTGCAAAGTCAAGGTCATATGTAAAGGTCAAAGGTCAAAGTGATGTATCTCAGTGGTCCTTAGGCATATAGTGACAAAACTTCATTGTACACCAGACTAAATGTTACCCTTGTATGTCTACAGTGTTATTACTGATGGTAATCATGGTGTTGTTAAATGGTTATAAATATATGAAAAAGAAATCATTTTGTAACAAAGGTAACTTGAACTACATGTGATGCAAAAGAAGTGTGAAAGATCTGGGTAGTATATGTACTATGTACAAATAGTGGTTCTGTCAGTCAGCTGAATTATGGTAAAGCACCTTAAGACCCTTCCATCTATGAAGAGTATTTGATTCTACCATATCTGGATCTTGAGAAGAAGATTTTCGAAATTTTAGTCAATTTGACCCTTTTTGGCCCCACCCATCAGCCCCTGGGGGTCAATCAGGGCTGACATGTGCATACCATCAAACTGCTATCCAATACTGATAATGCTAATCAAGTTTGAATTAATTCCGATGTAAATTAAACAAATGTTGGTCCAAAATGTGATTTCCCTATAAAAACTATAGTAAAATTTATCGCCTCCCCAGGGGGAAACGTGAGACTCCAGGGTCATGAAATTCACAATTTTGGTAAAGCACCTTAAGACCCTTCTATCTAAGAAGAGTATTTGATTCTAACATATCTGGATCTTGAGAAGAAGATTTTTGAAATTTCAGTCAATTTGACCCTTTCAGGCCCCTGGGGGCTGGAGACCATATAATTCACAAATTTTGTTGACCTTTGGCCATGGAAGGTTTCTCCAAAATTTCATTGAAATTGGTTCAGGGGTTTTGGAGAAGGAGTGGAAAAAGTAAATTGTTTACCGACGCACGACGCACGATGCACGACGCCGGACAAAAGGCGATTGCAAAAATCCAAAGCCTTTACCCAATTCAGCCCATCCAAGACCTGGCCACCTGAGCTTCCCACAGGTATAGCACAAGTCTAAGGTAGATAAGTACATACATAAACAGAAGAGAGAGTTTTTATGTCGTAAAAGATAGCTTTATTGTTCATTAGTGGCAGGAGAACAAGAGTTTGTCATATCATAGACGAGACAAGATCCTGAAGTTACAGGCAATACTGATAGGTAGTAGTCATCATCAAACAAGGTCACAGTGACCTAAATAGGACCATAATGACCTACATACATAAATATTTAACAGTAGTGACTTGCATACATAATAGATTAGACCACAGTGGCCTACATACATTATAAATAGGACCACAGTGACCTACATACATTATAAATAGGACCACAGTGACCTACATACATTATAAATAGGACCACAGTGACCTACATACATTATAAATAGGGCCACAGTGACCTACATACATTATAAATAGGACCACAGTGACCTACATACATTATAAATAGGACCACAGTGACCTACATACATTATAAATAGGGCCACAGTGACCTACATACATTATAAATAGGGCCACAGTGACCTACATACATTATAAATAGGACTAGTTACCTACATACATTATAAATAGGGCCAGTGACCTACATACATTATAAATAGGACCACAGTGACCTGCATACATTATAGATAGGACCACAGTGACCTACATACATTATAAATAGGGCCAGTGACCTACATGCATTATAGATAGGACCAGTGACCTACATACATTATAAATAGGGCCACACAGTGACCTACATACATTATAAATATGACCAGTGACCTACATACATAACAATTACGAAATGGTGACCTAGTTATGTTGAATATCTGATATGAAGATGTCTGAATATATTGTTTTAGTGACTTACACACAAATAAATCAATCATACAAGATCACAGTGACCTACAAAATAGAAAAAAAAACACGTACATCTGATTCTGAACGTTAGATTGCAAAGTCAGAATAATTATACAAAGCAAGTATTGTTTTTTTTACAATGAGCATGGTTACCGAGTCCTAGTGGCTGAACATAGATTTTAAAATTTCTTTTAGAAATGACTTTTAAATACATGTATAATATATATATATATAGGTATCACAGAAAATATCACAGTTTGGTTCAATTTAAAACATTCACATATAAGTAGTAAATATAAATAGTACACTTGAAATATTGTTCATTCATTTTATTCATTCATTCATTCATTCTCTCAATCAATCAATCAATCAGTCACAAGATGCCCATATCACTGGCTATATATAACACATTATATGTTGGTTAATTTTATTTATCTGAGTAATTTGACGGCTCTTGTTCCTAGCAATCCACATACCAAATATTATCATAGACCTGATGCTTCATCAGAGGTCGACACATTTGACCCCATGCTTCAATGTAGGTCAAGGTCATGAAACAAGCTTGAAAGCCCTTCGCTCTCACAAGCTACATGTTATATATCATGACTCTAGGCCTTACAGTTCTGAAGGAGAATACTTAAAAACAAAACAAAATTGACGACAGACGACAGATGCTTCATTATCACATAAACTCAGGCACACTTCTTATATACACATAAGTCTGGCTAACATAAACAATAAATTTACAAAAGAATATTTGTCATGGAATTCCCCATATCTAACCAAGATGAGCATATATCAAATAAAAGAGTTGATCAATAATTTAGGTAAAGTGTTTATGCATATTTTACGAAGAAACAGTCACTCATATTAGCACTCCAATACAAACAAACTGAAAGTTTCTGAGGAAAACTTCAAATCTGAACATTTTACGGTGAAAGACATCAATAATGTATTCACTGAGTGGGTTATACCTTATGGAGACTCCCCGGTCAGAAGTTTATGTCAGCGACTTACTGATTCAAACTGATTCAAACGAAAGCAGCTGATTGGATTTCAGCTATATTTAGCATGGAACATCCTTTGGATCCGGTGAAGAAGTCATTTCTTTCCTTGTCTCAGTTTCCGCAGGGAAAAAATAGGCTAGCTTGATTTTTTACCCGGAGAAACTTTCAGCGGGGGGCAAAGAAGTGGCTGTTACACTGGAAATCAAATGTTGTTCAGAAAGATGTGCCCTAAAAGGGGTTAATCTTCAAAAGACTACACCTTAAGTCTTGGCAAAGGGATTTTGACCTTATTTGGCATGGAGCATTCTGGGCTATGGAAGTTCAATGTTGTCAAAAGATATTTACACATTGCCCCTTCAAAATTGAGGAATGGGGCCCAAAAGGGGAAATAATGGGTTAATCTTTTTACGTTAATATTGCTAACGTCATTCAATAGGCAACTGGTAACAAGTTGTAGATACCTATAAACAGATTTTAGATATCTATAAATAACTTTTATATATATATATTTTTTCTAAATATATATGTATAGATTAATGTAAACAATTGTCAATATATATATAAACAGATTGCATATTTATGAAAAATATTACAGATAACTATAAGCAAATTTCAGTTGTTCTTTTATTCTGAAACAAGACTTCTGTAAATAAGTAATAGATATGTGTATATTTGTAAACAAACTGTAGGTCACAGTGTATCTGCAGTAGCTGATATCTGTGAGAGATGTTTCTTTGTAATTCCAGTTGTTAGTCTTGAGCATATCGGGCAATAATACCACAGTAATTAATAACTTAAAAAATTCTGTGCTTTTCAGTATAATTTCAAAAGATATGTTGAAATCTGTATGGAGAAATACTAAATACATCACATACTTATTGCACACGCTCAGATACCTAGATAGAAAAGATCTCATCCCTATTATTTCTTATGGAAGATGTTAAGTCAGTACTATCAGGCTATCATCAGGGGCCTGTGGTATCAGGCTATCACCAGGGGCCAGTGCTACATCAGGTTATCATCAAGGGCCTGTGCTATCATACTATCATCAGATCCCTGTGGTATTATAGGTGAGCATCAAGGGCCTGTGCTATATCAGGTTATCATCAGATCCCTGTGGTATTATAGGTAAGCATCAAGGGCTTTTAGTATTAGCTTAGCATCAGATGCCTGTTCGGTATTAGGCTAGTAGCTAGGGCGTGTGGTGTTAGGCTAGCATCAGGGGCCTGTGTTATTAGGCTAAAATCAGATGTCTGTGATATTAGGCTAGCCTCAAAGGCCTGTGCTGTTAGGCTACCATCAGGGACCTGTGGTATAACGGGTTAGCATCAGAGGCCTATTGAATTAGCCTATCAGCAGGGGCTTATGATATTAGGCAAAGATCACATGCCTGTGCTATTAAGCTGGCATTTACTGAGCTAGATGCACAAAATTATACAATATTCATCAACATTTTCTATATCAAATATCACTGCAGTTCTGAGTTTGGCTTCAATATTCAAGGGTGACAAAGAAATCTCAATATTCCTGGTTACAGTAAGTCACATCGCTCTCATTTCCCATGGTTGTTGGTGATTGTTGGTAATTGCGATGAAAGACAAACTTAAATCATCATTGCTCCATCTATGGCCTATACCCATGTCAGTCTTTGACAGATAAGGAATGTCCGGGGGACGCACGTCCACTGCCATTCATGCCAGGCACACTAAGATGAGATTGTGATTTAACACGTTTCCGTAGCGTACTCTCCACCCCGCTCTTTCCTCCCCTCAGAGTGGTTGCCGTCTCTGATCTGTCGATTGGACTTCCCAAGATGCTCTGGGCTTCCTCAGTCGTAACCTCCTGCCAATGGAAGCCATATTTAAGTTTCACAAATATATAAAAAAAGGAAATAAGTGATTTAAAGCAATATTGTGAAAACACATATTTTCCAAAATTTAGATTACTTATACTCCAGTATTATACGTGACTAAAGCAATTTTGAAAGACAACTTTTTGACTTTCAGTGAAAAGTTACGGGAGGACCATTCTTAAATGGAATCGTGTTTAGGTCAAGGTTAAACATTCAGTAAAACTCTTCAATTAACTTTAAATTTTTACTTTCACTCTTAAGATAACCTTCAGCTACATGTAGGAAAAATTGTGACATTGATTGGGTTGAAGGATATTCATTTATACCATACTTACACAAAAGCACAACTATTCATAGAAAACCTTGTTTCATTTTCCACTTACATTACCTTATTCATAATACTGTATTGCAAAAATTCTTTATGACATGAAAATAGAACAAGGTTTAATACACTGTACAACATAAAATGGTAAATTATGAATTAAATCTATTCTTCAGAATTATAACTTTAATGGCATTGCAGTACTTCATCAGAAGAGCATGATAAATAGAAACTGTAGTTGATCATTCCTTTTCAACAATATTAAATAGAAACTGAAAAAGGGAGACAACACTTGTACGAAAATTGAATATAATGTGTATCACAAGGGGAGACAACACCTGTTAAAACATTTTATATGATATGTGTCACAAGAGGAGACAACTCCTGTACAAATGTTTCTTATAATATTATCACAAGAGGAGACAACTCCTGTGCAAATATTTCTTCTAATATTATCACAAGGGGAGACAACACCTGTACAAATGTTTCATATGATATCACAAGGGGAGACAACACCTGTACAAATATTTGAAATAATATACCACAAGAGGAGACAACACCTGTTCAAATATTTGAAATAATATGTATCACAAGGGGAGACAACACCTGTACAAATATTTTAAATGTATACATATCACAAGGGAGAAAACATCTCTAAATTGAATAATAATAAATTGAAGCTCTTAAACTCTTTCATTACCATTTATGCCATAGAGCATCAGTTGAACGGTTTGATCATACCTGGGGTTTATGAAAAATACAACATCTAATACTGTAAAGCACTCCCATGTTTGTATTGCGACGAGGCGTACGTTTACAATGTCAATATGGTGGGTCACAATATGACACAATACAATGCTACCTACTTGGACAGTCTAATCCTCAACGCCACTACCGACAGAAAAATACAAATCACATTTAATACCAAGATGTCTAAAGGGTATGTGTTTCACTTATTCTTAATACATTTTATTTTTTGTAAAGACATAATAAAAATTTGGATCTGTCTTAACCTTTGGTACTTATTTTCAGGATCCAGGTTCTTCAACATCTGAGCAATGTTTGAACTTTAATATACTTATTCTTGAAAAGGTATAGCAACACTCAAGTTTTAAAAGCTTGAGAAACCTTAAGAAAATGACAAAAAAAAGTTTGACAATTTTGATCCAGTCTGACACAATGATATTTAAGATATCGAAAATATTTACAGCTAGAAAAAAGATTCTGTAAAAAAATATTGGGTTTTGTAAGCTGGTAATAAAATTTCTAAGTTCCTAGAAAAAGAATATGAAACAATTCTTAATACCCAGTATATATTATATTCATGTTGATCTGTCTTGCTATGGTTTATATTTCGATAATCATCTATTGTATAAATTATATTTATCATTACTATTAGCAAGTATAGAAGAATTTGATCAGTAAGATACTATAACAGTTTTCAAAAAAGAATCAGATCAAATTATCCTGAACAAAATGTATGCTTAGTTAGAAAGTGTGGTGGCATTATCAGGACAAAGTACAGACAGAACTATTATATATCATAAAGGACAAAGGACAGACACTACTGGTAAAAAAGGACAAAGGACAGACAGAACTAGTATATATCATAAAGGACATAGGACAGACACTACTGATAAGAAAGGACAAAGGACAGACAACAAATATAAAGGACAAAGGACAGACACTACTGGATGAGGATGAGGGACAGACACTGATATAGCAGACAAAGGACAGATATCACTGTTTTAAAAGACAATGGATAGACAATACTGCTATAAAGGACATGGGACAGACAGCATTCTTAAAGGACACAGGACAGACACTACTGTTATAAAAGACAACGAGCATATGCTGCTCTTACAAGCACAACGGACAGACAAAAAAGTAAACAAGAATTCCACGGGAGTGGATGTGTCGCCTGCTCAGCGCTTTTAGTAAGAAACGTGTTTTGGCTTGAGTTATCACTTAAACAGATATGCCAAAATGCTGAAAGTTGAAACTCGAGAAAAAACCCGTAATATATGTTAAACATTATTGCTTCTAGCATTACCGTACAAAATTTGAAAGGAATTGATTAAAAAATAAAAAGATCATTTACTACACAATACCCTTATTTGCCAATAAAAAGGGCATAACTTGTCCGAGCTATATTGGTATGAAGTATGTGTACCAAGTTTGAGTTCAATCAACCCAAGAGATCTCAAGTTAACGAACGGAAACCTTGTTTCGGACGACGCAAACGCACCAACGCCGACAAAGTAATACCTATATGTCTCCTTGCGCTGCAGGCGACACAAAAAGACAGCGGACAGACATTACAGTATAAAGGACAAAGGACAGACATAACTGTTTTTTTAAGGACAAAAGACAAACACTTCTGTTATCATAGGACAAAGTACAAAATTCTAAATCTAGTTATCGTTTCTAAGGACTATTGACAGAAATATATTTTTGGTATATGAATTCTGCAAATTGTACTTCTATAAGGCAACAGGTCAAACATGCATTACAGCTGTAAAGGAATATAAACAGACACATGATATACAGATGTACAGGACAGACACTACAGCCAGGACAAAGGACAGACTGTATATATAGGTAAAGATGATGTATACTGCTACCTAACAAAGGCGGATATAGTAGACACTATAGCTGTAAAGGACAAAGGACAGACACTGCAGCCAGGACAACGGACAGACACTCTTGTTGAAAAGACAGGACAGATCCATGATGTATCAGCCGTACTAGAGCTGTTGACTGCTCTTTGCTGTGTGTATCACCACTCAATATAACAGGGCTATGATCACCAGCAGGGATTGTTCTAAGACTAGAAATGTAAAGGACTAAACCTATTCAGAGAATAGTACTTCAGACAACATCGGGACCCGTTCATATGGAGCACTCACCGAGACACTAGCAGTACTGGTGAGCAGCTTGAATTTGAAACGTAAACATTAAATTACATAATCCTTGTTGTGTTACCTTATACAGGAAAACTCTTAGTTACTGCTCAGGTAAACACTTCACTATTGCTTATGTTGACTTAAAAAGTTAAATTACCTGTATAACAGTTTCTTATCCTTAACAACAAAATTTGCCTTTTTTTTTTACTTTTTCAAAATCAAATTGTATGTGACTAAAATAAAATCCTTTCTTCATCAGAAATTGACGCCCCAATATACACCTTAGGTTTAAAACACTTAAATGCTTTGTTGTTCATAGTTCGTTGGTTAGGTTAGGTTTACCTGTCTGATGTAACCGAGTAGATAATACAGTCATGTAGTTGTACTTTTATACATGGAAAAGAGACAAAGGCTTCTAGAAAATTAGTTACGCCTACTAGAAATTAGTTACGTCTCCTAGAAAACAGACTAAGGTTTCTAGGAATCTGGTTATATTACTGAGGAAATTCATTCCAAATTCCAGGAGCATGCAGTTATTTTTTTTTTGAGTTCAAGTATATAAGTATGGTTATTGAATTGAAAGAAATATTAAATTGATAATTAAAATGCAATTTTCCTGTAAATTTTAATATAACATGCAAAGAAATATTGAGACTGTTAAATCAGAAACTTTATTCATATCATGCAGTTAGAAATAAAAATGAAACCATATTTGAAAACTTTGTTTGGTTAAAATAATGCCACAGTTCTTTTTGTATATTTATGGTAAGTTCTAAATATTTTGTTTTTTTTATCACTTATATTAATGCCCCATATAATTATTCTGAATAAAGCAGGTCAGGAGTATTTCCCCTTTTTGGGGACAAATATGATAAAATAAATTATTTATCTCATAATTTCAAATAATAATTACAAAATAAAATAGAAAAGTGTATCTCATTGTAAATTTCTGAAAAAGGAATGTCTTTAGATAGAGTGCTATTCATGTTATTTAATCATAAGTTTTATTTAAAATGAAATATATTCATTGTTACCAGTTCCTTTTAATACATTTGTTTGTTTCAGGATTTCAATCCTAAAATTCTTTTGGTGCAAAAATTCAAAATAATAAAACTTTTAATCAACCTTACTCAAAAACGTCACAACAAAATATAACTGAAATTGTAATAACTCTTCATTGCCTTCCTTATTTCTGGTATAATGTCATCCCTTCATCTGAAAAAAACATACTGTTAGCTGTTCACATTACCCATGTCCCTTAGCCTCTAGTCACAACTGGTTTTCCCTTGGGAAAATATTGTTCAGTAGGTTTTGTAAGAAATCTTCCCCGTGAAACTTACCCCTTCATCCTATTTGTGTGCATGCGTAAGAAATAAAATCCATGGGTTAGATCTGTACCAGTCCGGTACAATTCTGGTGCGAAACAATAGAGGTCAGTAAGCTTAGAATGGCGTTAATTGTTTTGAGTTTTTTTATTTATTTTTTCATCCAAATTATGGTGAGATTGACCTTTGACCTTTATAAGGGTTCCAAACCTTAATGGAGTTTTGCAGGGAAACCAGTGTGTGAGTACCTGTTGTTGAAGAATGTGTGAATGTGTGAAAGACTGAAGAGGACTGCCAGACAGACAAATGCTGATTGAAGGGATGAGACAGAATTTGGGCACAGTAAGAAAAAAATACAGTAGATTGAAAAACAAGAAAAAATGGCTTACAAGGATGAGACAGAAGACAGATTAGAGAAGAGAAAAAGAATGAAAGAGAAAAGAAAAAAGATGAGAGGATAAAAGGATAATGAGAAAAGGATTAAAGATGATAGAAGGAGGATGAAATGAAAGAAAAAGATGAGAATGAGAGAACAGAAAGGTTATGGGGGAAAAAAGCGTCCGAGGGAGGATAGAGCGATAGCGTGCGAGTAACAAGAACAGATATCGAGGGCTAAGATTATAAAATCTCTTCATCAGATTTTTGTACCCAAAATGGCTTCACAATGAATATTACCTCTGTAGGTTTAAAGTTGTTTTAACAAAATCCAGAAAACAGCTTTTGCGACAGTAAATTTGAATTAAAGATTCATTGTGTGAACATCACATTAGGATGTGATTTTTAATGTGGATAAAAAAACTTTAGATCTGAAATCTTATATTAACTTCCTTTGTAAAAAAATGTTTTTGGGATTGGATATGATGTGTGTTAAAAAGACTGGTTTCCATGCAAAACCACAAAGGTCAAGGTAGTCCTCAAGGTCATCATCACCAAGGTCATCTGGACATGCACTGTTACAGAGATGAAGTAAAGCCGGCACCGTTTTAAACCTACCTTCAAGGTCGCCTCACGCTGGAATGTGTGATTTACCCATACATATAACACATACATAACAACATTTACCTGACACAAGCTCACATAATAAATTACTGTTCTACGCATAGATAAACATGGACAGGTGATTTAACACAAAAATGATGTCTGCAGCTACCTGGTTGTGAATATATAATACATAAATGTATATGCGACTAACTTAAAGTGGCTGTTCTAAAGATTAAACATTCAATTAATTTCTAAACATAAATGTCTGTAAGCATTTATACCCTACATGTTTACTGAGCACTTACCGACTCTCTATAAAAACAAGAGAAACATTAGATTACATTGAGTACTGAACACAGTACAGTAAACAAAGGGTGTCCGCTGTGTTATTTATCATATTGGATTCATCACCATCGTTTTGTTTGTGTTTTTTCGAAATATCTTATTTCCCCAGCCAAATGATTTATAAATATGCATAAATAAACTATTATTTCTATGTTATTTTTTTGTTTTGGATGGCCAAGTGGTTTAGGCCTCTGACATTTTGCCACCACTGGGTCGTGGGTTCGAGACCTACGTGGGGCAGTCGCAAGGTACGGGCCGGTTGGTCGATGTTTTTGTCTCCGGGAACTACGACTTTCCTCCACCAACATTGATCATAAAAGTAAAATACTAAATAAAACGAACTGGTACAAGCTGCCCAGGTACTAAATCCATTCACCCCTAAAATCACATTTGAACCTTACCAAAATTAAAAACATGGCAAGTCCAGTTTAAACATGTAGGGGTGAATGAGTTAAACCCTGTATAAAGTATGTGTCACGGAAGTCCAACATTTAACATAGGTGTTCAAAGGGAGATAACATCATTTCATCTGACAAACGGACAGACATGGTCCCCTTTTTCATAGCAAGGCACAAATAAATTTAAACAAATATGACGTTAACTTCATTACCCAAAGGTTCAGCAGGGGGGGTTTTGTAAAAAGGAAAAAACTGATTTAAGAAATTTCTGAATATATATATTTCAAATACAATCTAGCTAGATCTACTAAACTTCCTGTAAAGCAGCCTATATATATGGGTATATATAAATATATAGTTGTCAAATCTGACTCAGCAAGCATGCACACCGTCTAAGGTACACTCCATTCTAGGCTAATAAAACAATCAATCTGATCTGTGATACCATTGAAGTATTTTATATCAGCTCAAAACTTTCTTTTAAAAAAAGCACTATAACACTAAAGAAACGTCTGCGTGAGCTCACCCAAAGATTCCAAAAATATAAGACAAAAGCACAGTATGTCTTATTTGAAAGGATTCTATTTATAACATCCAATAGAAGCCCAGGAAGCCATCCTACTAGAGAAATGTGAGAATAAACCACTAGCTCTATACACCCTGCCTTACTCACACCCGTGGGTTAGAGCATGAGGCTCCGCACACTTTGGGAGCTACAACTAGTCGGAGCCTCGTTCTGACTTAGTTGACCAGTTGAACCGTGAACACTAGTGATCCCTCCATTTTGTACCGAGCCAACACTTGGGTGCCTCCGGACAGGAAGTCCTGGAACTGACCCCCGGTCAGATTCTGAACCAGTCGATCCTGGCTACAACGAATTGATCATCCAAATACTCCATTCATTTGTAACTTACTTTGACCTTTCTTTGGTGTTGGGGTAAAATTGACGAGGCTCACTGGAGGTTTCCTCATCTACACCTCTGGTTCTTACATATTCAGATTATTGTCTTAAAATTTAATGAGCAAGTAGTTGACTTGCTCAAGTTTCATTTTTTTATAGATCAAAGTGGGTTTTTTTCTGGGTTTTTTTCTTCAAAAGTTAAATTTGAATTACACTCTAGAATATTTCATCAATGCACATGCAACTACTTTTGCAATCAAAGTTACCTGTTTTATGTCATATCATAGTTACCTGTCCTTTGTCATCAAAATTACTTCCTCTTTGTCATCAAAGTTACCTGTTTTATGTTATGTCATACATGTTACCTGTCCTTTGTCATCAAAGTTACCTGTTGTTTGTCATGTCATAAATGTTACCTGTTGTTTGTCTTATCATAAAAGTTACCTGTCCTTTGTCATAAAGTTACCTGTTGTTTGTCTTAGCATAAAGTTACCTGTCTTTTGTCATCAAAGTGACCAGTATTATGTCATCAAATTCATGTTATATTTTATCCTTGTACAGTGTAACATTATAAAGGAAAATAAATTTCATAAAATGCCAGTAAAAAATGATATTTAGAACATCACTAAGGCACTTGCAACAATGTCAGCTAAAAATAGAAACTGTTGTCCTACTTTTGTATAAAAAAATCTGCTAAACATCATGCAAATTTAAAACATGCTGCAAACATATTTAATGAATCCATTCTGAGCTAGAAATCTACTCAACATTCTAATCATTCCCTTTCACCCATATTCTATCTTTCAGTATGACTACAGGTGCAACACGCCTTCATGCACTGCCTACTTGGTAAGAACCCCTAAAGAATTGTGTGAATTATAAAATATTTGTTAAAATGTTGATAGATGAATTGATTGGTTTTACGTCCGCTTCACTACCCAGTAGTTCGGTTATCCAGCAGACGGTAAAAAATATATATATATATATACAAGTGGGGCTTGTACCAATTAACATTAGGACCAATTTGATTGGCTGAGACACTTACCCGCCATCTTACTCCGTCGGAGAGTGAGAAGGTATACGCTGCTATAGATCCCTCGGGGATGGATGGAAGATGGAACTCATTTGATGGTATCTCATAGTTTTCAATGGCTTCAAGTCTCTTTTTCAGCATTTTTTGGTGTTTAGTGACTGAAAGTAAACCCATTATTTGTTAAAAATGACTTTTCTGAGATTATCAAATTTGTTTGGACAGTAACACCATGAAAACAAGATTATATAGATAACACTTTATGTTCCGACCTACTAATAAAATGGCAGAGGCATATTTAGTGGAGACTGATTGAAGAGGCATTTTGTCAAAATATACCTGATTGAAGAGGAACACATTTTATATAGAATTATGCAATGAGTACCTGGACGCTTTGTTGGATCGTCCGGAGGCTGGAAAGTTCGTCTAAATCCAGCCCAGTAGGGCAACAATTCCTTGAACACCATTAGTTGTGGCTCGTCAAATATACTAGCCATCACATCTTTTCCTGCGAGGTACCTCTGAGCCGCCCTGATAGCCTTGTCCTGCGTTGCGGCAGTAACATCAATCTGAAAGAGAGGCAAGATCGCTTACATCCATTTTCACTACAATCACCAAATCAAGTCCCCTGGGTGCTTAGAAAATAAAGTGTCATTTAAAGACTGCCTTTTAAGAGATATTTTCAAAACAAAATAGTTTAAAGTTTTATGTAACATGCATATCTCCATTTTCATATCTAATTATTAATATAAAGGTCATCATTTTCAAAATCACTGTAGACCATAAGGGACTCATCCAGATCAATGCATGGTAGAGTCTACTAATGTTACATAGGGGTAAAAGGGTTAAAAAAAGAAACTGAATTCCACACAAGAAATCGTATCATAGCATTTGGAACAAAGAGTAATGAAGCCCGAGTTTCCTCTGGCCCTGACACCAGACTTAAGACATTTTGACAGATAGATGTCTGGTGTGAAGATTACCGGACGGCCTCTTTTTGTTGATTAGTCACTCCAATGACCTACAAAAATGGCATTCCCTCAGGTGGGAAATTTTGAACGAATGAAAACCTAGGACTTGACTGACGGAATTTAGCAGCTGTTGGCAATAATAAGAGCAGATTCGGGTCAATAAATAATTTTTTGTTGTCAGCACCTCAAAACTCTCCGACACCAAATGGTGTCGGAGAATGCTACATTTTCTTATAGAAGTGCACTCTGGCCCCACACCAGACATCTATCTGTCAAAATGTCTAAAGTCTGGTGTCAGGTCCAGAGGAAACTCGGGCTTAGTGTAATGGTACTATGTATTTGACGCAAAGTGTCAGAAACACGGCATTTAAGACGATATGTCAGTACTACAGCATACCAGACAAAGAGTTGGTACCATAGAAAGTGAGACAAACTAATTACACTTAAACACACAAACACAAGAAGTTAAATATGAAGGAACTCTGGTAAATTTCACACCTGTTAACGTAGAGGCAAGGGCAGGTAACTCTTTGTGGTTTTATTGTAGGATTCATGATCTCCTTATGCTTTTACCGGAAATGTTGTTGCTATAGTTACCTGAAGTGCTGGACTGACAATGGCATCCAGGAAACAATCCATGATAGACTGGACTTTCCTCCGGAGAGATTCTTCATCCGAGTAGGCATGGCTACCGTCCTGTAAACAAAATTAAATCGGTCTGATTTCTGTATTAATTTTTACAACAATTTTGCATTTAAATCAAGAAAAGTATTTTTCAATATTCATTCTTAAGCTAAAATACACAGACCACAGAATAGTAACATTCAAATACACAATATTATTATTAAATTTAGTGAAATCTCATGGATCTTTAGAAGTTATTTCAAGATTTTAATATATTTTACCCTTGAAAGTGAATCAATTTCAATCCATCAAGCTATAAGGAGAAATTATTATCCAAGCACGGTACTAACAATTTTTTTATAACCCTAGACCTCTTAGTTAAGCAGAAGTTATTTAAATATTTGATCGCTGATCTTAATTATGAGACGTTGCAAACTGAACAGGAAGCACTATGTCTAGGTATATACTGTACTATGTGGCTTCGTCAAATGTCTGCCTTTCACAGGTTTTCGTATCATTTAGGGTTCAGTTTAGACAGGTTTACATTCTACCACATGTTACTCAAACATATCTGACCTTGAACTTTTGAACTTCAATGTAGAAGAAAAGATCTTTGTCGAGGAGGGGGGCATTTTCCTCCTCGCCGTGTTTCTGTAGATATTTATAGAAGTAGAGCATGGTCAGAGTCAGGTGACCAGCGGCTGACGATTTGAGCGCCTTGAAAAATTCCTCTCGGTCATCTTTGGTTGGCTGTGCACGTCCAGTCTGAAAGGGACAAAGGCCCAATGAACATACTACAAGGAAACGATTTACAATTTGGATTCCGATAAAATTTCAGAAATCACTTTCTGGAAACAAATTTAAGGACTGATAATTTAAATTAAAATCCCTGCTTATTTCATTGGAAATAGTTTATATCTGAATTTTTGTTGTAAACAAAACATTGTATTTCAATATAACAATTTCTTCTGATGTCCAAGTGTGCAGACAAAAGACTTCTTAATGACAAGGACTTGAAAGAGAATGTGAAATGGCAGAGATTCTCAAAATTTCGGTGTGTTTTTTTTGTGGTTAAGTACATCACAGAATCATGTAAATGTTTCACCTATTTTTTTTGAAAATTCATTTAACATCAAGGAAAAACAGAAACATATTTCGACACTATGGTCAATTTTGCATGCATTTGAAAAAAATATGTTTATACTAATATCTTAATTATTGAAATTTCATAAATATGGCTTAGCCATATTAATATCTAATAATAAATGATCTTATTAATATGCAAGTTATGTGAAAAATACACATGCATGCAGCACGAATATGTATAATTATTCACACTGAAGAACAATCTTGTCGCCACCGTAATGTAAGAGCAAATATGTGGGCCTGGAAATGAACAGTTATAATATACTATACATGTATGTTTTTTCTAAGGAACAACAAATTGCAGACTTTGAATTTATTTAAATCTTATGTACAAATTAGTTATACAAATTGTACTGTGTTACTTTTATAACACTAGGTTACTTTCTAATTAACCCTAATATACTGCGTATGTATGGAGGTATGTATTTATTTTGTAATATTTAAAATACCACTAGAATCCTGAGGTACAGTGTAGTTCGCAATTGTTTAGTTTCTCCCTAATAACGACAATTTTGGAAATAATATTTTTCAAGTTTAAAACTGACACAACTAAGAAAGAAAAAAAAATTGTGAGCAAAAAAAAATCAACCATATTTTGTTTGTTTGGTCATTTTTTTCATGGATTTGATTTTTGAATTAAGGATTAAATGAAGTTCCATGAAAAATGAGGCATGACTTAGTCTCACATATCGCCAATAGTATTGTATTATTGGGGAGAAACTATACCTGTAGTCCTATAAAAGCAGTGCAAGGTCGTCCTAAACGGTCCGACAACCGAATCAACCTATCAGCGACACGTATTTTATATCAAATGTTTTGAGGACAGAAAACTTGTGATGATTGATACTATCTCATGTCATTTGTGTGGAAATCATGCAAAAGACTGAAAAGAGAAAGTTTATCAAACTTGACCAAACCCTAGTAGCTTGAGACACTGTTGCGTGTATCTACAAGAAGATTTTTACAAATTTTTGACAATTTAATTTGAAAAAATATTTCGAAATGTTTATACATCTTGTGGAAAAAAATAAAGTTAAAAGGGTTAAGAAAGGTAAAAATTGTTCTTATTTGCAACTTGTCTATTTTTAAGGTTAGGAGTGTATCTGCAAATTATGATAACCATTAGTCTGGATGCTTTGGTTTCTGAAAAAAAAGGACTCCAGATTTTTCCAGATTTAATTATGGTATTTAATATTGATATTTCCAGATTCAATTCTCATAAGTATGCTTTATAAGAATATCATAAACTAGGTTTAAATTGTGAGTCCTCAACATATTCTGAATTTAGGTTAGTTATTAAGTAATATGCATATCTTATAATTATTAGTATCATTTGACGAAATATGCTGTAAAATAAAAATTAAGGTTGTAATCAGTTTGACATAGCATACCTGTAATTGTTATGATTATATTCTATTAAGCCTTGTTAAACCACTATCCAGCCTCCTGAATCCAGCCACCAATAAATAATATGTCTGTATTAACCTTTTCAACCCCATGTCACTTTAGTAGACTCTACCATGCATTGATCTGGATGAGTTCATCATGGTCTACAGTGGTGAAAGGGTTAGGGTATAGATTTTTCCTGCCATATTCACTTGGAATGAACATGTCTGGATTATCAAGGCTCAACTTGGATACCTGTTTCTCCTGGTCTAACTGTTAGTAGCTACATAAGTTATCTTTGCCGACCAAACAACGATAAATAACATTTATTTCTTCTAACACTACCTACAATGAGTGGAGACATTGTCTTTCAAAGAAAGGCATTTCTTATTTCTTTTCCAAAGGAAAATCACTTTTACAAAAAAATAACATCTGTTTTTGTTATAATGCATCCATTTCAGATACAATAGTTACTGTAAAAGTATTAATTTGAGGGGGGTCTGCATTTTTTTTTTATTTCTACAAATATGGTTACATTCATGGAATATTTTTTTTTGCCATTTCCAAAAATGTAAAATTCAATTCTTTGAGGTTTTTTTTGTGCATTGTCATTTTTTATGGCCTTTTTGTGAAAAGTTCCTGACCTGGATTTCATGAAAATAAAATCCCACAAAAATATCTTTACAGTAACAGAATTATCTAAAGATGGGCTGAATTATTGTCAGTGGAAATATTCCCTTTAGGGCACCCAACAGTTGCTGTTTAAGGGAGATACTGTCTTAAAAGGGCAATTAAAAAAATATGTTCAAGGAAGATAACTCATTTTTAAGGCAGATAACTCTCTATAGCAGCTGGTCATGCAAAGCAAAAACCTCAAAGCTGAGCAACCCACAGCAGGTTTGAGACGTGAGGCGATACACCCCATACACAATACCTTCACATTTATTTTATTTCTGCGTCCCCGGCGGGCGCCAGCGCCCTGATCAGTCTGTGACGTAGTTCGTGCTGATTCCTCCTGACAGATTGACCAATCACACAGGGTGTTACAATATAGCATAATGTCATACAGTGAAATGCGAACATTACAGGCAAAACAAAAATAAAAAATATCATTAACAACATCAAAATTGTAGAACAATCATGAGATTCAAGTAACATATAATATGTAACAGCAGAGCGTGCCAAACATTTTGGTGATTAAGAATCAACAACAAGTTTTGGTAACATGCACTCATATCATTAAGTTATAAACCATGAGTCTTTAACATTTTATCATAATACAATAAGTCTTTAACATAATGAAATCAAATTAACTCATCCATCCCTGAAATTTCTTAATGAACTATTCCGTCCTTTCAATTGGAAGAGTTCAAATGTGTCTTAAGGGATGAACGTTTTAATAACTACAAATAATGTAAACAGGCATTTAACAGTACATGATAATCTTGTGTAACAATATTACAATAAAAACACAAAATTTTACTCATTCTCAAAAAGTGAATACACAGAAATGTTTTCATGTAAAATTCAGTACGTACCGTAAATTGAAAGAAACAATTGANAACAGTACCTGATAATCTTGTGTAACAATATTACAATAAAAACACAGAATTTTACTCATTCTCAAAAAGTGAATACACAGAAACTTATTCATGTAAAATTCAGTACGTACCGTAAATTGAAAGAAACAATTGCAAAAAAAAAAAAAAATAATAATTATTACAAAAATGTAAGTTGCTAGTTAGGAGTTACATTATACAATTCAATGTTCTATAAGATCTAATCTATAAGTTTGGTCTGTATTGTAAATTTTAAATTATAGATTTTTTAATTTTTTTCCAAATTAGAGGAGATTTTGTTAGATTATTAATCAATTTCTCAGATTTTTGATTATTTTGATAATGTTCCTATCGAAAGTGTTTGTTCATTAGAAATTATGAAGAATTTATGAAAATTAAAATTGACAAAAAACAAAAAGGTTAAACAAAGTGATTACTTACCAGTTATTTGTTATATATAGATATAAAAAAAAGTTTGAAGAAATATTGAACTGATGGTAGATCAGGCCCATTCTGTTGTGTTTATTAGAGTACATTAGAATTATTTTCTTTAAATATTATTGAAGATGTCACAGCGTAATTCATATACACTATGTGTAGTATGCTGTAAAATTATCAAGATATTTTTATTTTAGTTAAGTGGCATGCTGATTTCTAGAATCTAGAAAATGTAAGTTTCATTAAAAAAAATAAAAATAATAATTGTAAAACAACATTAGATTTGGAAATTGTGGAATGAAAACCTTAGTGTATCTCTTCCTTGTACTCTGCGACCTAGAAAACAAGGTCCTTTTGGTGCTTGAAGAGACGTTCGAGTGTAGTTCATCCTGTACAGGTATGGAAACTCATTAGCAAGGGTCTGATACCGATTGGTCAAGACATCGTCTATCTTTACTGCTTTTACATGGAAAAGTTAAACTTGAGCACAGAAATTTGAAAAATTCTGAATATCATAAATCAACTTGAAATGAACAATCATAGCATATTTATAGAAATAACTTTAAAATGGTCTGTATTATTTAGTTAAACAAAATTATAAGTTTTAATTGACAAGTTACATAAGACAACACAAAAACACACCATACATGTATGTATCAACATTTTATCAACCAGAAACCTTGTAGCGTGGCATTTTCACAGATACAAATACTGTACAAATATTTTATGTCAATGATAAAGTCATTATAAGAAATTCTATTGGTAAACAAGCTCTAAAGATGATTTCTTGAGAGAGATGAAAATTAATAAATTAAAAACTGTTGCCCAACTTTGTAAATATCATGTCATCTTGTACATAATGTACCCATTACGAAAAAAAGAGACCTTGAAGTTTTGGTACAGATCAGAGTAAGGGATGGACTGATGGACAGATCAATATGATGCTATCCTGCATTCCCCTTTCAGAAGTAATGGTACAGACCAGAGTATGGGATGGACTGATGGACAGATAGATATGATACGATGCTATCCTGCATTCCCCCTTCAGAAGTTATGGGACAGACCAGAGTATGGGATGGACTGATGGACAGATAGATATGATGCTATCCTGCATTCCCCCTTCAGAAGTAATGGTACAGACCAGAGTATGGTATAGACTGAGGGACAGATAGATATGATGCTATCCTGCATTCCTCCTTCAGAAGTTATGGTACAGACCAGAGTATGGTATAGACTGAGGGACAGATAGATATGATGCTATCCTGCATTCCTCCTTCAGAAGTTATGGTACAGACCAGAGTATGGTATGGACTGATGGACAGATAAATATGATGCTATCCTGCATTCCTCCTTCAGAAGTTATGGTACAGACCAGAGTTTGGGATGGACTGATGGACAGATAGATATGATGCTATCTTGCATCCCCCCTTCAGAAGTTATGGTACAGACCAGAGTTTGGGATGGACTGATGGACAGATAAATATGATGCTATCCTGCATTCCCCCTTCAGAAGTTATGGTACAGACCAGAGTTTGGGATGGACTGATGGACAGATAGATATGATGCTATCTTGCATCCCCCCTTCAGAAGTTATGGTACAGACCAGAGTTTGGGATGGACTGATGGACAGATAAATATGATGCTATCCTGCATTCCCCCTTCAGAAGTTATGGTACAGACCAGAGTTTGGGATGGACTGATGGACAGATAGATATGATGCTATCTTGCATCCCCCCTTCAGAAGTTATGGTACAGACCAGAGTTTGGGATGGACTGATGGACAGATAAATATGATGCTATCCTGCATTCCCCCTTCAGAAGTTATGGTACAGACCAGAGTTTGGGATGGACTGATGGACAGATAGATATGATGCTATCTTGCATCCCCCCTTCAGAAGTTATGGTACAGACCAGAGTATGGGATGGACTGATGGACAGATAGATATGATGCTATCCTGCATTCCCCCTTCAGAAGTAATGGTACAGACCAGAGTATGGTATAGACTGAGGGACAGATAGATATGATGCTATCCTGCATTCCTCCTTCAGAAGTTATGGTACAGACCAGAGTAAGAGATGGACTGATGGACAGATCAATATGATGCTATCCTGCATCCCCCCTTCAGAAGTTATGGTACAGACCAGAGTATGGTATAGACTAATGGACAGATAGATATGATGCTATCCTGCATCCCCCTTCAGAAGTAATGGTACAGACCAGAGTTTGGGATGGGCTGATGGACTGATGGACTAATGGACAGATTGATATGATTCTATATCCTACTCCCCCCTTTGTTTCATCTTCATTGAATTATTAGCATGTAACAATACTTTGTATTCCTTTCACAATATTAATTAAACTCTTATATTAAATACTATTACAATGCTGCAACATTTCATTATGTTTGTTAATTAGCATATCACAATACATCATTATATACATTAATTAAACTGAACAAAGTTGTGGTACAACACTTTGACTTTAAGGTAGAGAGTCCCAGCACTTTGTGTTGCATCTCCAAGAGTTTTACAATTAGAGTATCTTGCCCATCTATAATTGTTGTACGGTACTAGTAAAGAAAGAACTACATATATAGTCATTAAAATACCATTTTTACACAAAAAAATCTCCACGATTCTGAGACTTTAAGATTATAAAGATTATAGTCAGAGAAGAAATTGCATGAATTAAACAGTAATGTAACTCTTTTGTGTCTAAAACAGAATAACAGTGGGACTATCTACCTTAAGTATGTGATATTTATACACAGCACACGGGTCTATGTCTGTCCCTGACCTATATATATACATCCAATGAAATTGATCCCATTCTAGTGATTTTGTGAGAAATTATATTTCTATGGTAATCTTATTTCTCATGAATTCTGCTCTTTGGTGTAAATTTCGAGCTAGTCTATTATTTGTTGTGTCCATATCTATTGATATCTTTTTACAATTTTTAATGGTTTAATCCTTGTAAATTAAATTGATATCAGACTCCATTTTACCACACGATATCTATACAGAGTAAATGTAATCTAAATCTGTAGAGTGGTTCATGAGCTATCCTATGCAAACCTTTCATTGTACGGTCCAGTGTGACCTTTGACCTTTTGACCAGAAATTGGTTTTTTTCAAGTAGTGATTAGATTTTCAAGATCGTAATAGTTGAAGTTATCATGGATTTCTGAATAGATTATGTCACTTAACCACAACCATGCATTACCCATCCCTACAAAGTTTCAGAAAAATTGGCAAGATGGAGACAATTACAATCATTTTTATTTTGAACTAACCCCAAAAATAGCAACAGTTAAATAATTCAGAAAAATATTTCTATGAAAAGAAGCAGTGACCTTGGCCCTGACCTTTGAACTTTGAAATACAAAATCATTTGAGGTATTCTTGTTCTTGTCTTTTGTATAAAGCTTGAGCAAAATCTGTTCAGGTTTGTAGCTAGAGCAATGACTCAGAATCGGGACAGGGCGAGATAGAAAAAACACGGGAAATATCATTATTATTAGGTCCCCCCCCATGAATGAAGTGACGGGGACATAAAAATTGAAAATGTGAAACAAACATGCAGACATTTGAGACCAAAGACAGGTGTCCTCCAAACATCACATCAACCTTAGGTTTGATCAATAAATAACGACACTCCTAAATATATACCTTTGTTATAGAAGCTTGGTTATTTCAAACAGTTTACGCAACTCGTAACAAAATAACACACAAATACATCAAAATATATAAACAGCTTCATATTCCCTGTCTGCAAGGGAACCTTTTTAATCTCATCACACATACACTGATAAAAAGTTGTAAATGATAAATCAGATTTATAAACTGTGTTAATAACGATCAAGACACTGTTGTTTATCACATGGTTTAAAAGTTTAATCCACGTCATTATACAATGGTCACACATCACTGGACACAGTTCCACATAAGCTCCGACATGCAAGCTGGACATGTGAATGTTTACCTGGTAGACATCCTCCTCATTATCTCCGGCAAAATGCACCTTACGATTCGCCTTATTATCCTCATCATGTTCGATAAGGCTAACAGTGATAGCAGGGAACTCAATCTCCCGTATCACTTTGCCGTTAAGTCCCTTGCCTAAGTTGCTATGCGATAATTCAAGCGGATCTGGCGTCTGTATTTGAAAGTTGGCATTTTTTTAACCCACCTGAGATTCTATAGTTATTCAGTTAGTTTCAATAAATCACATCTATAGTGCAAACAAGCTGGAGAGAAACATGTGTGATAATCTGTAACTCTTAAGCACTATCAAATAAAATTCACTGATGATAAACCTTTGTTTGGGAGCTACTCAACCACCACTGTTAGATAAATTTAATCTCTAGAAAATTGTGAAAAAGCTGATTACCTCCCCTTGACCCACCCCAGGTTAGATATACGACACCCTTTGTAAGATGACTGGTTCTATTGTAATCAGCATGTTTTATTCCAAACAATGAAATCTATGAGACGGTAACTAAATAACTGTAACGACATAAAACATAGAATAATATTCCCTATTTCAATCCAGATTCTGCCATTAGCAACATGTCTTTCTCATTCAGCGAAATTCACATTTTGATTGGCCAGTTTCAACAAAATTCATAAAAATGCAGAAAGTGATGAAAAATTGAAAACAGAATTTGAAAATGCAAATTAAAAGGAAAATTATTTAACAGAATTATACAAACATGTTAATGAAGAGAGAAAAAAGAGTAAATAATGAAGAAAAAAAAAAAGATGTATTTTTTTTAAAACAATTGATGATATAGTTAGCAGAAAGTGATTGTTGAACAGGTACTACACTAGCAGGTTTCTATGCCTACCTTTCCCTTACGACCCTTTTTCCAGTTCATTGACGTCTCCGTACCCATACGAAGTGCTAATTCTGACTGAGAAAGATTGGCAAAGTCTCTTGGGTCCATTCCATTTTCTGATGCTTTTTCCTACAAAGAAGGCAGATTGTGAAGTATAATTTTTATAAATGGATTTATATATTTGTACAAACTTCATTATTTCCAAACAATTGTATCCTAATTTCATTGGGAAGGAACTTCATATTTTCTGTTCTTTCCAGCATTCAAACCAATTAAGCACTTATCTTAAAATCCACTTGATCCATATAGTGAAAAACAACTTGCACACACTATCATTCTAAAAATGTCATGATCGTGTCATCACTTTATGCAGCATTACCAGCCCCATGTTAAACTTCAATATTTTATACTTGGGTTGAGATTTCTCTGTCTGCATCAAACTGGAGTGATAGATTCTATAATTATCTTTTCATTTTTTTATCTCCCCATTCCCTTTCCTGATCAGCTCTTCCTTTCCAAATTTTCAAGCTCTTCTCATTTTTCTTCCATTGAATATTTTGGATTTAAAGATAAAATAAGAGACCTTGGAAATTCCTCAAGGAAATTTCACAACCAGGTCCCCTTTCCTGGCTACTTTTCTTCTTCCACTATCTTCTCCCGTATTCTCCCTTTCCTCCATCTCCCTTCCCTACCCTCTCCCTTTCCTCCCTCTCCCTTCCTTCCCTCCCTCTCCCTTCCCTACCCTCTCCCTTTCCTCCCTCTCCCGTCCATCTCCCTTTCTTCCCTTCCCTACCCTATCCCTTCCCTCCCACTCCCTTCCCTACCCTATCCCTTTCCTCCATCTCCCTTCCCTACCCTCTCCCTTCCCTCACTCTCCCTTCCTTCCCTCCCTCTCCCTTCCCTACCCTCTCCCTTTCCTCCCTCTCCCGTCCATCTCCCTTTCCTCCCTTCCCTACCCTATCCCTTCCCTCCCACTCCCTTCCCTACCCTATCCCTTTCCTCCATCTCCCTTCCCTACCCTCTCCCTTCCCTCACTCTCCCTTCCTTCCNATCCCTTTCCTCCCTCTCCCTTCCCTCACTCTCCCTTCCCTACCCTCTCCCTTCCCTACCCTCTCCCTTTCCTCCCTTCCCTACCCTCTCCCTTTCCTCCCACTCCCTTCCTCCATCTGTCCCCCTTTCATCTTCTATCCCCTTGCTTCCACTCCCCCTACTCTTCCCCGGTTTCTTCCTTCCCTCTCCCCTCCCCATCTTAATTTCCCTCAACTTACTTTTTCCATTCCGTTATTTCACTTACCACTAAGAACGTACTAAATGCTTCCTCTAGTTTTGGTATGACAGTACTTTGCATTTCCTTAATGGCGCCTGTCTTTGGTCGCTCCCCAATCCTGTTAGTCAACTTGTCGGTGAAGGTTAGATGCTTCTTACCATGGGAGTCAACATAAGTTCTGAAAGAAACAAGTACAAAACAGAAATTAAAAAAATATACATTATTTTTACATATATCTTTTGAATTCTTTGATGCTGGACAGTAACCAAAATGTTTTATATCTCTTTAGGATCCCCATACCACTGCCCAAAAATGTAACTACACGTTGGAAACTGCTTTTTCCAACATGTATATAGCTTTGATGAATCACTTCTGAAAGGAAAAACAGAACTGTTATGAAAAAATGATAAAGACAAAATAAACAAAAAATAATCAACACCAGTGTTCTGAGTGAAACTTCAGCGGGATAGACCGGGGTTCGAACCCTGGACCTCAGATTGTTATACTATCGTTCTAACTGGTCAACGAAAGTCTCTTGGCCCAGTTTCACTACTGCAATATCCAAAAGGTAATTAAGGGGAGGTCACTGTTTATTTAAAAACTATAGTGCAGTGGGACAGGGATCCTTAAATAGTTATAGCTGGTGAAAAATCGGTGAGAATGAATGTTTAACTCCTTCACCCCTCAAGACACATTTGAAATCTTCCAGTGCAAAGGTTGGAATAGTTCATTACTAATTTTAGGGTTGAATTATGCATAATAAGACTTACTTGTAGATAAATCCAGATTGGGACTCCTTCTTCTTGACGTCTGCCTTACTGGACCCGAGGTTAAGGTAGTTGTCTGTGTCCAAATACAGGCTCACCATATTGAGTCTTTCTTTGTCCTCAGCTTCCAGTAAATGTTTCTTAAAGTTGGACATAAATCTGAAAAGGTCATTGAGATGATAGAAATGAATCTCCAACATTTTTAATTGATAAAAACATTTCATGATTATCACTTTTTTTCTAACATTTTTCAATACTTCACTTTTAGCCTTAGTGTTTGACGTGCACCCTAGTGAGGAAGGCGGTGGATTTTGTCCTTATTTAGGGACATACCAAAGTCCTTAGAAATGGCAGTTGTGATTCCCTGCTAAACATTCAGCATTTGGAGTAAACACAACAACTGATTAATAACCCGTTGTCAGTATAATGAGATTGGGTGGGATACTGTGCTGGAGGCCTTCGCCGTGGTATTTCAGTGAGGCAGCACTCTAAAGTCAGCATCAGATCCACACTATCACAAGGAGGCAAATACACCAACATACCCTACCTCCAACACACATTCATCGATACATATGAAGGCATGTCTTTAAATGATTTAAGCTGTGAAAAACATGTTGAACAAAATAAAATCAATCTAACATTTTAATCCTCCAATATGACTTACTGTTTGTTATGGGTCATCTCTGTAAACGGAGGCGGTGGCTTTGCTGACCTCTTCTCGTCGTCCAGGTCATACTCCATATCATCTCCATCTTCCTTCTGGACATAATTTAGAAAATATTATGCCTGATTCCAAGTAAATATCACCATGGCAAGCTTGTAAGACATGTTAAGTGCATAAAAAACTAGAACACTTCAAATGAATTGAAAATGGCCGCTATTTTTCAAAACGACATGTTTATTACTTTAAAATGCATGATATTGAAACATAACAAAAACAAAGTATTACTAGGACATTCATGAGTTACATTAAACAAGGTTTAATTTGTATTTCTTATTCTACCTATAAAAATCTGTCATTCTTAAAGATTCTGTGATAAAACAGAACTTAAGAAAACACTTTAAAAATCTTAAATATATAAAATTAATTAGAACAGAGCACTTAAGGATCTTAGATTTATCAATGAAGGGTACCTGATTCTAGCATATCTTAATGAAAGATGAGAAGTTTAATAATTTGAACCCTTTGGATCATACCCCTCAGACCCCTTGTGGGCAGGAAAGGGGTTGAGAATGATTTAACCCTTTTGATCATACCCCTTAGACCCCTTGTGGGCAGGAAAGGGGTTGTGAATGATTTAACCCTTTTGATCATACCCCTCAGACCCCTTGTGGGCAGGAAAGGGGTTGAGAATATTTTAACCCGTTTGATCATACCCCTCAGACCCCTTGTGGGCAGGAAAGGGGTTGAGAATGATTTAACCCGTTTGATCATACCCCTCAGACCCCTTGTGGGTAGGAAAGGGGGTGAGAATAATTTAAATTCAAAATTCAGGTTTGTCTTCAGCCATGGAAGGTTCGAGCAAAATTTCATTGAAATCAGTTAAGGTCATAGGAGTGTATTGATAAACGGAAGTAGGAAGTACATCCCTAGTTGAAAATCCAATGTAGGGAGACAGTATCACAATTTCTGCATATTCTAATGTTTAATATTAAACTGATGAATATTGTATGTTTATTATTGACAGAACAGTGTTTTCTCTCAATATTAAAGTATTTCAAAGCAATCCAGGCATTAATTCAGTTGTTTTTTAATCAATGAGCCACATGTGTCCATTTTTCTGTACTTCAGGAAACCGGCTTCCTATTTCACTACTGTGAAGTTTTTTAAGAAAGATAACTCTTACCTGCAATTACTATGTGCCTATGGTTTTATTATAAAATGTCAATTTTTAATCGTTTATAGATAATATATTTGACGTAATTGCAGCATTTATTAAATTGATATACATTAATGCAATACTAATCTATGGCAGAATCATTTTTATTGACATTATTTTGCCAAAAAATGTGTCTTTCATTTTTTTTTCAAAAGTCAATCCTTTTTACATAAATTTCCATTTAAATTCCTAAAAATTATGACAACCTAAAAAAAATTTGTGGCAGAAATTTTTCTTTACTTCAAAGCAATATAACTACAAAATTTGAAGAAATTCTACTGAGAAATGGCGACACAATCCTATTACCTTAATTGGTTTTTGAGAATAAGTCAAAATTTTGAGTTGTTTACAGACACACCGTGCATGACAACAATCGCAATAGTTCACATGAAACTTTGTCTCTGGTGACTTAAAACTCAAGAGTTTCATAAAAAAATGTATTTTAACTTTGTATATGTATTGGTGATATCAAGGTTTTTGATTACCTCCGTGTCTTTCCTCTGTTTAGCCTCCTTCACCCTGCGGTAGGCAGCCCTTATCGCTTTCTTCCTCTCTCGTTCCATCTCTTTTCGCCGTTCCCGAGCTTTGGCCCTCATCGCAGCCCTCTGTTCACTGTCCATGTCTGCACCAAGTCCCAGGGCTTGTCGTAGGCGGAGGGCCCTCTGGGAGTCTGTTGTTGAGACCCTACAAACAGTCATCATCTTCTACTTCACTCAAAAACCTTTTGTAAAATCCCTTTAAACCGTCTCCTTTTACAACTATTTTTTTATACTCTATTTCATTATGAAGCTGAACTCTACTCAATACTGTGAAATTGTGATACATTTTCCAACATGGATTAAACCTTACATTGTTAAATCTACTATACAGATATGAATATAAAATGGCTGAACAAATAACGATTTGTTAGCTTAACACTCTAGGTTGATCCAAAAATATAGTTCATAAATCAATAATTTATGTCTTTCTTGGTTTTTTAAGTCCATTCATTTTAAAATTCAAATGCTTTTTATGAAGTTTAAATTTTTAAACAACTTCTTCCTCTTAAAAAAGACATGAAAAGTTCAATTTGAAATATTCTGTTCATGAAAATGTAAAGCTTTCTAAGCATTGACAAATAGTTCGGTGTCACTTTGAACCAGTGTTGATTTTGGTAGTTGATCAACAGCTTACATACGATGCCAATGTACTTTAATAATCTAGATTGTCTTGTTGCGACCAGTGGTCCATTGTGCTGTAGGCAGATCTGTTTTCCATCATAAACAATACACATTACCGTCAAAATCTACGTGAGAATGAGCGCTGAACCACGCCTCATTGCCTCGCTAGCAACTACAGCCGATAAATCAGAGGTCCCTTAGCTTAACCACTGATCAAAACAAATTATTTATTTACCATTTGTTTGAATATATTTCAAGGTTCTTGAAAAATGATTTGCCACAATCATCAGGACATGCAACACATAATGGTGAAATCAATTACTGGTAAAATATTTCAAAAATAAAACTTTGATTTAATAATTTATTAGGAAAGTTTATTAAGTTAATAATCCTTATTAAGAAGTCAAAGCTTTAAACAAACATGCAGGATATTTATTACAAATTTAGATGTTTTAAATACCAGGTACACATATTGTTTTGTTAAATTAAATACAATTACAGTTTTAGAGCTGGTATCCTACACTACTGTAGTTGTGAAATAATAAAAATGCTTTTTTTTTTAAGACACACAAAGTTATTAAACATGTGAATAGTAAGTATATACAAGGTATGTGTAAACATACACTTAATTTGTATGTAGTGTATATACATGTATACAAATAAATATACATAGTTAAAACAAATGTAATATACATTGTATATGTATCAGAAGTAATCACAATGGTAAATTTCCATACAACCCTGGATCCTTACAAACTTATAGGTTTGTACATACGATACATATTACTTACAGTTGGTATAGGTGACATTTTTTCTGAGTCTTGATAAAGCAGAGAATTGCCCCAAAAATTTGACAACCTCATATTGTCTACACTTGACTTTTGAAATTACTTCCTTGCCCCATTTATAAGTACAAAATGAATACCTTAATTCTTCTGTAATCTTGTAAATCTGACTGACAAACAATATAAAAATTTAAATTTAAAAGAACATATATACAACTACTAGCTGGCCACTGCATTTAAAAAAAATTCTAATGTTTTTAATTTTAAGCTTAAATACCAAAAGCCACCTGGCGTACCTGTGTATGATTACTTGTATATCTAGTTACCTACCGAACCTAATCACTTATAAACTCAGGCTGGTTTGACACAATCTGAATTAGGGGTATTTAAAATAAAACAATAATTGCCCTTCAATTTTATATCTTAGACAAGGTCAATTGGGCACAATTAAACATCAAAGACATTTTAAAGTTTTTTATTGACTCCTATCTTGTGACAGGTTTAGTCATGAGAAAATCTGTCTATGGTACGCAGCACATCAGGTCTGTAGCTGTGTATTTCAGACATTTAAAGTTAATGTCTATGCATAAGAGGAGTTTCCCATCTGTTCACAGACACATTTATTTACTCATTCACGAATGAGTTAAGGATCTCTGTACCACTGCCAAAAACTGCTTGACTATAGTTTTGAAATAAATATAAACTTTATTTATTTTACAACAATTAAGAAACAAGTTATTTCAACTTTTATTAATCACTCTTGTTGGCCCAGATGTTAGCACGGAGGGTTTTAATGTGAGAGGAAACCGGAGAACCCGGAGAAAACCCACATAGTCGGGCAGGTGACCCAATTCCTTTTCACCTCTGATCGGGGAATCATACCCTGGTCTCCTTGGTGAAAGGCAAGTGCGCTATCCACTGCCCCGCCCGACCACCCCCTAGAATTTTAATATTACAGTATAATTTTTTACAAAAATAAACAAAATGGACGTCCTATAAAAAAAAAAAAAAGTTAAGTTCACATTTATTTATATAATTCATATCTATCTAATCCTCAGGATATCATCATTTCCTGATCATGTAACACATAAAAATAAATCATTTTATATTTCGTACAATTAATGATATGTAAATTAGATACAGGTTGTATACAAAAAAAAACACAAATCAATTCTAATAAACTATCAATAATTAGTAACACTTATATATCACGCCTGTTTTATTTTTAAATCAACTTTTTGAATAGCTTCATCTTGCCTTCAAAATAATTCCAAAAGTCAATTTCTAAATCTGGCTGATAAAAAAGTATGCGTGAAATATAAGTGATTTGAAGTAATCCCATGGGTATGCTTTAAATCACATCTATATATAAACTAATAACACAGGAAATATTGATGTTTTCATTTTGTAGTTAATATTTATTGTAAATGAAAATGAAGCTCTAAATGTGGTGAAAATGAATGAAAACATGTTTCATTAATTTTGTTGATAAAAATGGTATTTCATTGGGGAAAAAAAGTGTGATTCATTACTGAAAAAGAAGTTGCATTATTGAATAATTTATTTCATTGACAAAAGCAAAGTTTCATTGAAAATATGACTACCATTAAAAAGCTATTTGAATCAAGTCAATTTTATTTTATTGAAGAATAAGATATTTCATTGAGCAATAAGAAGATTCAATGGTGAATAAAATGGGTCATGGTGAATAACATTTATGAATAAGTCATAATGGGTCAAGGGTGAATAAGATAATAATTTGGTGAATAAGATGTTTAATTGGTGAATAAGATATTTAATTGGTGAATAAGATATTTTATTGGTGAATAAGACATTTTATTGATGAATAAGATGGGTCATTGTGAATAAGATATTTTATAAATGCATTAGATGGTTCATTTGTAAATAAGATATTTTATTGGTAAATAAGATATTTTTTTGATGAATAAGATGGTTCATAGGTGAATAAGATGAGTCATTGTGAATAAGATATTTCATTGATAAGGGAAGATAATTCATAGATAAAACAAATGTAGATTCTAATCACACAAGCAAGAATCAATGGTAAAAATCAGAAAGAATGACCACAACACATTACAATGATAGGTACATGTATTATCAGTTTATCACATCCTTAGTAATTAATTACGACTGATTATGTCAAAATTTTAAAATAAATATCCATAATAATATTATAAATATTTACATTTCTGTTGTATTACCGATTTGTATCATATTAAAATACAAACCGACAACTATTTTCATTTTATGAAAACATTATCATTACCTAGCATTAGAAAGAAGAATGTTAATCTAGGGAAATGAGTAAAACCTGTGGCAGGTCTAGAAAAACAACATCCAGTTCCTCACAACCTTTCCATTTATAATTTATCTTCCAAAAATTAACAAGATCTTTCTTATCTACTAGTCCTTTTCGTTCTATGTCCATTGAGAGACAGAATGACAATGTGGAGGCATCCATGTTCTGGAAGGTCCAGTGTCAGAGACTCAGCGAGTCAAAATACTTTTATAAATCAGATTTAATTTACAATGAAACAATCTATTGTTATTAAGATAACTTTTTTTTTTAAATATAACACTTGTAATTTTGCAGCTTTCTATTCCACCCCCTCCTGCAAACAGGAGTTTCAAGCCCTGCCACTGCGGTTCTTTTACTGTTACAGGGAAGCTCTTAGTCCACACGTACATGTATATAGTATCTGGAAAAGTCACCTTCTGGACATTTTGAGTCCAAAAATTGAAATCATTTTGATAAAAAAAGTAATTACTGTTTCACTAATTCTGATAATGATATAATTCTACCTTACATACAAATGTGTCTCCTTTCCAAAAAGAGTTCCACAACAAACACAGGTAAAAAGGTTTTATGAATTGTAATTTGGAATATGTAAATAATGTCATATTTGAAGGTACATATGATTACATAAGATATTACTATCCAGAAAAAAAATTGTTGGAGAGAGATTGAAAAGAATGGTTTAATGTGTAAAGTAGCATACCTCCTTAGGTGATAATTCTGCTCCTTTATCCAGAAAATGAGCGTTTCCTGCATTAAGAAGTGTGTGGACTAAAGAGGCTCTACATTAGAAGGATATAATAAGTAAGGTTTGAGGTATTTATCATACTCCAGTATTTACCTTTTTGGTTTCGGGATATTAGGTACTTTAGCACTACAGGCAAGAAAAGGGTGAGTCACGACTGAAATTGTGGTGGACATTCACAGACATATCAACATAATACGACAGTAAAATGCCTAGTCAGTACTGTTTTCCCACTGACTATCCAGCGAAAACAGCTGAAAATGACACTCAGTCAATTATCATTCTATCTAACAAGTCTTATTTAGCAGAAAATATTTCCAACAGAAAATATTGCTGCTGCATTCACAAAGAAACACAATATACTATTCTCCACCAGAGAAAAACTCATATAACACATATACTAATAATCAAGAGGAATACGAAGGGAGATAACTAGGACAGATCATTTGTTATCATACACATTATATGTGCACATAATCTTTGGAAAAAATGGGGGGGTTATTTTTCTTTTAAATTTGATTTCTTTTTCTTTATTTAACAAGAAAATATTAAGTTCACAAGAATATCTGAACCATTTGTCTAATCAGTTTGTATGTATTGATAAGGGATTGTGTTCAAACACTTTACTTACAAAATATATTTCCTTCTCAAAAGTAGTTAGTCTGAACAAGGGAAGTAACTCATTGGAAATATCAGTCAGAAAAGATGAAACGGTTAAAAGAAAAGCTAACTTTTAGGTACAAAAGAATGTAGATAAATAGTATAGACTAAGTAGGTCAGCTAGTCTAACAGCTATAACATAAATACACATACCTATACAGCCAGTGGTCATTCTACCATTTAATTACCATAATTGTGATAATAAATTCCTGGTAATCAAAGAATAACCACTGGCAACGGTCAATTCTAATTTTCTACAGAGAACTAAGTACAGGTAGATACGATTACAATATACTATACAGACAGAAAGTTTTAAGACAGAACGTTTTCTAAAACAAAGATCTAATATGTACTATGCATGTATTGGTAATAACCAGCTCCTATACACCATCAGAATATCAACCGCATAAACTCCTTGTGCACTTATATTTTTTTTATATCAGAGGTGTTCTTGACAACAACCATAATCATCTCTAGCATCTCCTATAGGATGTAACAGGACTGGACTGGGTTGATCGTCGGCGACCAGATTGCTCAATTGGTAGAGCGTCCGTCTAGAGCTTGTATGATCCCAGTTTAGAACCCTTAATTGTCAGCTAGACAATGCATTTTTCCACTCCTGTTACATTTGGTGCTGTGGTTCGAATCCTGGTCATGGCACCAAATGTTATTGGACTGGAGTGCACAGAAAGGCCGGAGTTTGAACCTGGGACCATCCGAACTCTAGACGGACGCTCTACCAATTGAGCTACCTGGTCACAGACGATTGACCCAGTCCAGTTCTGTTACAGGAGTACAGTGGTTTTTTCTCACATTCATAAGAAAAGATTTTTTTCTTATATAATGAAGTAAGATCAAAAACAATTTCCAGCTGTCACTCATTTTTTTTGTTCATAAAAATGAAAGGAAATGTGGGGTGTGATTTTCAGATGCTTATAAGGTAATATGTAGTAAAATATCTTAACATAGAAATGATGAAGTTCCACTAGTTCTAATTAGCATACAATGACATCTAAAGGTAACATCACAAACACTGATGACTTATTTGTGCCGACTCTGAAAAACCAATTTAATGAAAGAACAGTGTCCTACCTTTTGACCCAAGGCATTGGACGAGTAATGAGAAGTTCGTCTCCGACCACGGCAATTTGGATCACGTCAGCTGTGGATGGCGGACTTTCTGCTCCTGGGCGCACATGAGCACTGTGAAAGGAGTCACCATATAAATTAATGGAAACTTAAGTAAGACTGCAGACTAACAAGGTTTCACTGTATACCAATAAATTAAAACACACCAATCTAGGCTGCTGTCTGAACTCTGACTTTACTGATAGACTTACTCCAGGAATGTTTTGAGGTCCTCCTGGAGGTAACGCATCCATGCTCGTTCTAGACGCTCCATGGAGTGGAATTTGGCCATGTTGAACACAGACGCCTCCACAAAGTCTTTGGCCTTGAGCAATGTGGCGTGAAGTTCATCCCTCTCAGCTTCAGAGAAACCTATAATGTATGGTCCATAACACTTCTAATCAAACAGTTTGTCAGATAGGCCTATACTATGTGTTGGATATTTTACTCTTATCGAACAATTTATGTTAGTTTAACATACCACAAATCAGGGCATTTTTAGACAGGATAATTTTTGTTAATTTTCAACAATACATGTGGTTATATTTTCAAAACCACTATATTTTTACAAATTAGGGCCAAGTATAACAAGAGGCCCAGGGGCCTTAATAGCTCACCTGGTATTTTATTTTTCAATTTAAAACCTGCTGAGTACCATTCAGGTTTATCAAAGGAGTACAAGTAACAAAGTTGCATCTTCCATTTATAAATATTCAATTCCCTTTGCCCAAAGATTCTCTAAAACAAGTTTGGTTAGGTTAAAATCCCTTCAACGGTACAGAAGGAGAAGGATCTTTAATGTTTTCCTCTATTTCCCCTAATGGGCCCCACTAATCTGCCCCAAAGAAGGGGAATCCACACACCTCAGTTTAAACAAAATTGATTCTTTTCTCCCTAAGCATGCTTCAGACTGCATTTGGTTTAAATCCCTTCACTTGTATAGTAGGAGAGAAAAAATCCTCTACTTCCCCTATTTGGCCCCGCCCCTCTGCCCCCAAAGAGGCCACACCCTCCGTTTATACAAACTTGAGTCTCCTTTGTCCAAAGATGCTCTAGGACAAATTTGGTCAAAATCCTTCTATTGGTTGAGAAGAAGAAGATTTTTAAAGATTTACCTATTTTCCCCCTATTTGGCCCCGCCCCTCTGCCCCCAGGGGGGTTATACCCTCCGTTTATACAAAACTGAGAACCCTTTGGCCAATGATGCTCCTGACCAAATTTGGTCAAAATCCTTTGAGCCATTCAGGACAAGTAGCATTTTAAAGGAAAAAGTTGCCGGACGCCGGACGCCGGACGCCGGACGCCGGACGCTGCACCATGGGATAAGCTCATCACTTGGCCCTTCGGGCCAGGTGAGCTAAAATTATGATAACCAAAATATTATCACAATTTACAATTTATATATTTTACAAGAATTATGAAACAAGTTATTTCATTATAATTAAATCAGCTCTTGTTGGCCTCGATAGTAACTGTGGCGGGTCTTTAACGTCGGAGGAAACTGCAGTACCCGGAGAAAACCAAGGTGAGCGGGCAGGTGGTTCCATACAATCTTTCATATCTGATCGCGTTGCCTTGCGTTAACCACGTGCACTGCACCACCCACAATTTACAATTTTAAGCTTTAGTGTACTTAAAAATTTACAGCAAAATCAAGACAGAAATATTGGAAGTCATATTAATTGTTCATTGAATGTGGAACCAGTATATTGATTCTGCGATTATAAGCAGAATAGGATAGAATTCAGCACAGAATTTTCCGTAATATAGAGACAACCTTACTTACCGATACTGTATTCACTACTTGGCAGTAGATATTTGTTGTAGATTGACCAGGCATGACAGAGTCGGAGCAGACGGTCAGCTGACCGGTCCTCAGACTGACCATATTCTGTTACGTCCTGCCAGAACAGCAGGTTGGACAAAAGCAGACGGTCACTTTGTCTAAAATATAGATTCATGCAAATGTAATTTGATCATTAATTCTTACCATTATATTAGAAATAATTACAATTTATTGAAAATTCAATCAGGTATTATTAAATCAAATATTACAGTGAATATTCTTAACACTTTCAGGTGACATTCATACATTCTCTTTCAAGCTATAAGAAAGTTTATCTCGTTCTGTATATATTTAGAATGCTTCCATAAAGTTTCTCAGATTCAATCATAAATAATATAAAATACACTTTTCCTTTTCCACAATGTACATATGAATTCTTTACTACCTGTCTAAGAATCGCTGAAATGGTCCTCCTGCCACTTTGTCTCCCATGAGAGCCATAATGAAACGATTCTTACCAATCCTGTAACCAAGGCAACAGTAAACGGTAACCAAGGTAACCCGAAGATTCATTACCAAATGTCAATAAAGCAACACAGGAAGTCAAAACTATATGTGGTAAATGGTAAAATCATGAGCCATTTGTAGGTAACAGGAATGTCATTAATTATGTTATCAAGACAATATGGAAAGTACTGAACCATCTGTAACTAAGGCAACGCATAAAGTCATGCACCAAAACAGCAAGTTAAAACAGTTCTTTAATAAAAGCAACCTGAGAGCTGAGAACCTAATATGTATACAGCTGTAACCAAGGCAACAGGACAAGTCATGAACTTTATAGTGTTAACCAAAAGATATGTGGAGAGTCATGTAAAAATGTATTATATTTATATATATACAAGAATTTGTAACCAAGGTGACAGGGAGAGTCATGAACTATACTATTAAATCCTATTTACTCATTCACCCCTGAATACACATTTGAACTCACCCAATTCAAAGGTTGGTATATTGAAATATATAATAAAATTTCAGGGGTGAATGAGTTAAAACAAAAAAACTCTTATACTTGTGACTGAGGCAACTGGGAGAGTTATGATCTAGGCATTTGTAACCAATGTTACAGAAAATATCTTGAGCTGTATTTATATGAAGTTGTAACCAAGGCAACAGGGAGTCATGAACTATATCCATAGCTATTTGTAAACACGATGACAGGGAAAGTTATGAACAATTACAATGACTTAAGAAACCTGAAAATCTTGGGTGAAGTAGTGTTACCTTACTTGAAAGTTGATTAAAAATTCTTTCAAATCAGCACCATTCATAATTTAAATTGATCAAATTGTCAATAAAATCACCAATAACACAGGTGATTGATAATTCAGTAATATGGTAACTAAGACACTGATGATACAATATATAGCATAAATAATTCATAGCAAAATAGGACGAAAGAAACAACATGTATGTACAGAGCAGTATATATTATGAATTAGTAAGTTTTAAAAATTGAGTGACATATTCTCTAGGTTACTGGCTGTCTTCTGGATTCTGGATAAAAACAGCATATTTAATAGAAGGAGAAAAATCTCAAATTTATCAATGAACTTTTCAGGAAAACAAACAATTAACAGATTAACGATGTTTTCAATCTAACTCTGATAAAGTTAAAATGTCAATCAAATTAGCAAATCAATCAGCCATTAAAAAGACAGCAGATCAGATTGAAAACAGCCAGTTTATCACCCAGAAATCATGTTCCAAATTAAATCAACAAAAATGTGTAAAATAAATGTGCATTTAGGTTAAAGTTACTATATATTAATATTTAACGAATTAGTAATTGCACACCAACACTTATGTTCTAATTTTGGAAGATAAAAATGTCATTTATTCATATTCTGCATATTTATACATTTATTTGTAATTACAGATTTCTTAATATCTGTGGAGAATGTGAAGTTTTGTTATTAACTTTCAGTAGATCTCTTTTTGTCCCAATATTACTTCAAAAAGATCAGCATAATTTCAAACCAAAAAAAATATTCATTCATAAATGCCAGGAATAGAAAAAGACAAAAGTTCAAACATTTGAAATTAATATAACATTATAATTATACATCACTGCAAACTGTGTTTCAAATAATCAGAAACAGGAGATAAACAAGAGGTCCAAAGGGCCTAAAATTGCTCACCCTGAAACTCAAATAAATGATAGCCATTTCTTACACTGAACTTTGACCTGTAGTATTACAGTATATCTCACCACATATCTATATATATATACTTAATTGGTACACTGAACTTTGACCTTAATTATTACATCATCAAAATACCTATATAAATCTAGGTTAAGCATATTGACCTATGACCTCTGGCATAGAATTAAACTAAACCTATATAAACCTCTAACATATATATTGACCTTTGACCTCCAGAATAACACAATCTCAACTCATATAAAGTTAAAACCTATTTCAACATTGACCTTTGACCTCTGATATTACAGAATCTTAACACTCATAAAACCCTAACTGGCTCACTGAGCATTAAACTCCATGTCTGCATCTCTAGAAAATCATAAAACTTGAACCATCATATTGTGCAATTTCTGAATTAGATCACAAAAGCTCCATACCTGTAACAGTGTTACCTATGTTTATTTCTTAAATTAGCCACAGTTCCTTTTGTGATTCAAAACTCCTTATCAGAAAAAAATGTGACAATACACTTTTAATAACTCAACTCAAAAGAAAGAAAGGATCCTGAATTGAATAAATCTAAAGCTTGCCCCCAAAACCATGCTAGGTATGTAATATCAATGATATGACATTCACAACCATGCTAGGTATGTAATATCAATGATATGACATTCACAGTTCTGGAGAAAATGACTCTTATAGCTTAACACAATCATCTATGGATGGTATTCTTTTACTTTTGATTTACAGAAAAATCAAGATATGAAAAATTATAGTATCTCTAGGAATCAGAGTTCTTAAGAAGAAGATTTTTTAAATCCATATCATTTTTATTAAGTTATCACCTCAGTGTGTTTCCTCTTTTATAGCCTCAGGGTCCTGACTTCAAGAAACCACAGGCAAAAAAATTCATGGAAGATGGACAGACAAATAACAGACGTACAGACAGAGGACAGATGGACAGACAGATAAAATATGGCAGTAGATCACTTGAGCGTTTGACTCAGGTGAGCTAAACAAGGTATTAGTGTTCACTCTCACAATGCAGGGTGCAGACATTTACCAACCTTGTCGAACGTGAATACAAAATTCTGTCACAAAAAGAAGACACAGAACACATACACTTTAGTTGTTTACATATAGCAGCCACCACAATACCCTGTTCCCATGGAAACGAAACCCCAATTTACCCCAAAACCCAATTGTGATTAGCTTTGTAAATTGAGCACAAACAGCCAACAAATATCATTTCATAATTGACTTTGAAAAAAAAAAAATGAAATCCGTAATCGTGTACATGTATTGTGAGTGGGTTATAGATAGTAATTTCTCATCATGACCTTGACTTTAAATCTGTCCCATAAACTTGACTTGAAATCGCTCATCATGGAATTACTTAAAATCTCTGATCCTATCATGATGTTGACTTAAGATCTTTCATCAAGCCTGTATTCATTAAACTGTTCTCATGCTCAAGCATAGATTTTGTGCTCAGGCCAAATTTCTTGTTCAAGTCTGGGAGGCAGGGTGTTCTACTGGTAGGACACCGGTCACGCGACCCAAGGGTTGCGGGTTCGAGTCACGGCACATGTTGACATTGGCCTTTCTGATTGTTTGACATAACTTAAGCGAGTTACAAGAAAGTTGGTTTGAGAATCTAAGCTTGAGCATGAGAACGGTTTCATTAATACGAGCCGGATTTGACTTGAAACCTTTCATCATAACCTTAACCCTAAGATCTATCATGACTTGATCTTAGATCTTTTATCATAACCTTGTCTTTCTTAATAGTAAATCTCAATTTTTGCTCTTAAAGTCTTACATTGTTAAAAATAAAATAAAAATACATTTTTCAATTTTTCAAGAGCAATATTTTGATAAAGATCATGTCACCTTTCTCTTCACTGCTCATTTGTTATTTTTGCTTTACATATATAAACGTAGAAGTTTGTGCATGGTGTAATTCCATTATCTGCAGTTTTAGTTTGAACTAATAAAGTCAGAAGCATATTCAATAAAACTAAATCAGCTTCCAAATCTGATCCAGAATATTTTTTGAAATATATTAAATATATTGCAGGGTATGTATACTGGTAAGATAAAGAAAGCAAATTGATCGTCACATTAATATTAGTCCTGAATTATAAACCCATATCCCACCAAAGGTTATAAGCAGCAAGCATTTATGAAGTTACAAATACATGTATACCCTAAACCTGATTCCTGTCATACAGACAGCAATAATTGACATAGTTTAAAGTGATTTTAAATATTTCAAGTATTAACAATCAAATCCCCTACACTCCAAACTTAAACCTCCTGCTCTCTCAATTTGTAAATTTGTAAATTATTTATCTTCCCTCTTGTTAAATGCCGCCAGCCCCCCCCCCCACCCCTGAAATTACACTGAAATTTTAATTTAACTGTAAATAAAATGTTATTTTAAAAATGTGTGTCTTATTTAGAATTGCTAATAAACTTCAGAATATCTAAAGAAAGAAATCTCTAAAAGTTTATAATAGTTCCTTCAGTATTTACGGTAGCTACATGCAGGTACATGCTAAAATCATCCTTATAACATGTCTAAATATAAAACAACAGTAACACCAGACATGATTTCTAATGGGATCTAAATATAGAATGCTATCTATAGACATCAACATGAGTCTAAATATGGAATAGCGTATACAGACCAATTCGTATCTCAGACAAAGATACAGAATACCATAAATTATACCATAATAACCTACCTTGCAGGCGGCAGCTGTCTGACCTTTGCGGAGGTCACTCTGTTGTCAAGGCAACGACCTCCTTGACTTATATACTCCCAATTCTTTGTTTTAGAGTAGGTTAGAACATCGTCTGGACGGACTGCCATGGAGTTGACCAAAGAGATGGATGGAAAGAATGGAAGGGAGTGTCTCGTTCCATTAGCCAACTTGGCCATCATGGTAATCCCCATGCCAACACCAATATCACTATGACAACAAATCAATGCTTAGTTGCCTATGAGGAATATATCAATAACTTTGTATCACATTAATTGTTTGAAACCAACTCTGCAGTTTTCAAGTACTCGAGAGTCTCTAAGACAACATTGTGGAAAATTGCTATGACATTTAATTTATCCATCTTTTTGCAGAAAAAATAAACAAACCGGCAAGTTTGTAGAGTTATTGACTCACACTGTTATGTACTACAATTTAATAAATAATAAAAACAAGTCTATGACTTTAGCGTTTTATCAGCCTAGGGTTCCAAATCCCGATTATAGACACAGTGACACACATTTCAATTCCTCTGCAATGTAAATAACACAAAATTGTCATCAGGTCATTGAAATTAGTCAAAGCAGTGACCTGAACACTGAGGCACCAATCATTTCTCAAAAAAACCCACCGAGATATAAATAAATATGATGGAATTTAATAACTTGCTCATAGTTTACCTTATCTTCAGCAGTCCAAAGAAATTTTCAAAAGCAAATTATTTAAAATTAAGAAAGAAGCCTTATTTCCTGTACCTAAACTCTCGGAGACGCTCCTGGTGGATGAGAAATCGTGGGACCCAGTAGGCCCTCAGCCTCCGCAGTACATCGTACTGGGTACGTAGGAAGATGGTGTGGCTCAGATTGGCACTACTGGCAGTCTTGGAGATCTGGTTTCTGGCGTCCTCCGTCAGATTCATCTTATATCGGTCCCGTATATCCCTGACAAAATTAAAATAGAATGAATTCATGTACTGCAAGCTTTTAAACAAACTTTGAATGTCTAAATAACATAATAACAAATCAAACGTGAATTGAGAGATTTCTTGACTGTAAATTTTGGCCCGACACTGAAAATAGTCTAATATAATGTGTATTGTAATAACACTTCACTTATGCAAAGTTACCAGACTTGTGAGATAGATATTTTCCTATTTTTACCTGAAGGAGATGTATATATTTTCCTATCTTTACCTGAAGGAGATATATATATTTTCCTATCTTTACCTGAAGGAGATGTTTATATTTTCCTATCTTTACCTAAAGGAGAAGTATATATTTTCCTTTCTTTACATAAAGGAGATGTATATATTTTCCTATCTTTACATAAAGGAGATGTATATATTTTCCTATCTTTACCTGAAGGAGATGTATATATTTTCCTATCTTTACCTGAAGAGTCTGTTTCTGAGGTCATTTTTAGACAACTCGTCAAAATTTTCCACTGTGTCTTTGTAATACTCGCAGTCCAGCCAGAAGTTGACGAGTTGGTCACCCGCGGTTCCCTTAAGGAACTCCTTGTAAGCCTCCATACCTCCGTACTGTACCAATCAGAATGACTACATGTGAGCATCATACGATTAGTGTGGTACTATCATCAAATTGTCATCCTCATTGTTTCATTTCATCATATCTTATTGAGTAAACAATAGGATTGAACAGCAGGCTAGGCCTATATCAGTTTTCTCTTCATTGTTTTGGGAAAGAACAGTGATGTTAGTGTTTTTCCGACAACAACTCTTCCACTTTTATTTATTTTACCTACACATACATGTACATAAATCGAAGCTTGGCCAAGAGATAAATGTCTTGTCCCTAAACTTTTGTTTATTACTGGTAATAATTACAGTGTGTTTTTAAGAGGAGATAACTTCTTAACCCTAACTAAAATCCTGAATTCACCATTGAGACGAAGTGAAAATATTCATCCATGTCCCTTCAACTGAACCCCTTCGCTAAGGAACTACCTCAATAAAAATGTCATCATCCCAGAAACAGAGTTGAACCAATGACCATGAATACGACAGGGATTCGATGATGTCTAACACCTTCCTGGCTGTTGAGCTAAGTGAAGACTTACTGAGCCTAGAGCCTGTTCCTTGAGCTGTTGTATAGACATTTTGAGACGCCCCTCCAGGTTTTTTACATCGTTTTCCGTCTGTTCTTCACTGACGTGTTCATCCTGGAACGTGACGTACACTTGTCCATGTGTGTCTGGTTCCTCCTCCCCAAATAACAAGTCGAAGTCGACATACCTTGGGTGTCGCATGTACTCCTCGTAGTTTACAGGGGCAGAGAGGGCTCTGTAACAGGTAAACATGTAACGCCAATTCCTACTTAATATTTTGTTTACATCTTCTTGTATCATGGCTAGACAAGACGGGAGTATTAACAATTTGTTACTAACCTCACAGAGACATGAGATGGGAACAATTGTTACTTGATGTTCATGGATATTTGTTACCAGGTGTCAATGAACTGTAATAGGAAAGAAATGCACGGCAAGACTGGGATTCAAACCAGAGGCCATCCAAACTCCAGATGGACGCTCTATACGCCAATACTTCCTGGTCCCCGACAATCGACCCAGTCCAATTCCGTTACATTCCTCGACCCAGTCCAATTCCGTTACATTCCTCGTTCTTTTTTTCAAAGTCTTTGACCGCGATGGCACAACTATTTACAACCCAGGTTCAGTTATCCCCCTGCCAAGCATTTGCCCAGTGCTAGAAACAAGGGTTGGCCTGTTTGCCAATTTTGTGACAGGATAAAGAGAAAATGCACGGCTAGACTGGGATTTGAACCTGGGACCCTCTGAACTCTAGGCACCGACAATAGACAGAGTCCAGTTCTGTTTCAGAACAATTCTAACCCAACAGCAATGGAAAATCATTAGCCTTTATCAGGGTTGATACAATAACAATATCTCTATTAATACCATGGACCATTGTACAATTATTGACCAGGGTAGATACCATGGACCATTGTGCAATTATTGACCGTTATCAGGGTAGAAACCATGAACCATTGTACAATTATTGACCTTTATCAGGGTAGATACCATGGACCATAGTACAATTATTGACCAGGGTAGATACCATGGACCATTCTACAATTATTGACCAGGATAGATACCATGGACCATTGTAAAATTATTGACCAGGGTAGATATCATGGACCATTGTACAATTATTAACCAGGGTAGACACCATGGACCATTGTACAATTATTGACCTTTATCAGGGGAGATACCATGGACCATTGTACAATTATTGACCGTTATCAGGGTAGATACCATGGACCATTGTAAAATTATTGACCAGGGTAGATACCATGGACCATTGTACAATTATTGACCAGGATAGATACCATGGACCATTGTAAAATTATTGACCAGGGTAGATACCATGGACCATTGTACAATTATTAACCAGGGTAGCCACCATGGACCATTGTACAATTATTGACCAGGGTAGATACCATGGACCATTATGCAATTATTGACCGTTATCAGGGTACAAATGTAGATACCATGAACCATTGTACAATTATTGACCTTATTCAGGGTAGATACCATGGACCATTGTACAATTATTGACCAGGGTTGATACCATGGACCATTGTATAATTATTGACCAGGGTAGATACCATGGACCATTATGCAATTATTGACCGTTATCAGGTCACACATGTAGATACCATGAAACATTGTACAATTATTGACCTTATTCAGGGTAGATACCATGGACCATTGTACAATTATTGAACAGGGTAGATACCATGGACCATTGTACAATTATTGACCTTTATCTGGGTAGATACCATGGACCATTGTACAATTATTAAACAGGGTAGAAACCAAAGACCATTGTACAATTATTGACCAGGGTAGATTCCATGGACCATTGTACAATTATTGACCAGGGAAGATATCATGGACCATTGTACAATTATTAACCAGGGTAGAAACCATGGACCATTGTACAATTATTAACCAGGGGAGAAACCATAGACCATTGTACAATTATTAACCAGGGTAGATACCATGGACCATTGTACAATTATTAACCATTATCAGGGTAGATACCATGGACCATTGTACAATTATTTACCAGGGTAGAAACCATAGACCATTGTACAATTATTAACCAGGGTAGATACAATGGACCATTGTACAATTATTGACCAGGGTAGAGACCATGGACCATTGTACAATTATTAACCAGGGGAGAAACCATAGACCATTGTACAATTATTAACCAGGGTAGATACCATGGACCATTGTACAATTATTAACCAGTGTAGATACAATGGACCATTGTACAATTATTGACCAGGGTAGAGACCATGGACCATTGTACAATTATTAACCAGGGTAGATACAATGGACCATTGTACAATTATTGACCAGGGTAGATACCGTGGACCATTGTACAATTATTGACCAGGGTAGAGACCATGGACCATTGTACAATTATTAACCAGGGGAGAAACCATAGACCATTGTACAATTATTAACCAGGGTAGATACAATGGACCATTGTACAATTATTGACCAGGGTAGACACCATGTACCATTGTACAATTATTAACCAGGGTAGAAACCATAGACCATTGTACAATTATTAACCAGGGTAGATACAATGGACCATTGTACAATTATTGACCAGGGTAGATTCCATGGACCATTGTACAATTATTGACCAGGGTAGACACCATGGACCAGTGTACAATTATTGACCAGGGTAGATACCATGCACCATTGTACAATTATTAACCAGGGTAGAAACCATAGACCATTGTACAATTATTAACCAGGGTAGATACAATGGACCATTGTACAATTATTGACCAGGGTAGACACCATGGACCATTGTACAATTATTGACCAGGGAAGATATCATGGACCATTGTACAATTATTAACCAGGGTAGCCACCATGGACCATTGTACAATTATTGACCTTTATCAGGGTAGATACCATGGACCATTGTACAATTATTTACCAGGGTAGAAACCATAGACCATTGTACAATTATTAACCAGGGTAGATACCATGGACCATTGTACAATTATTGACCAGGGTAGACACCATGGACCATTGTACAATTATTAACCAGGGTAGAAACCATAGACCATTGTACAATTATTAACCAGGGTAGATACCATAGACCATTGTACAATTATTGACCAGGGTAGATACCATGGACCATTGTACAATTATTGACCAGGGTAGATACCATGGACCATTGTATAATTATTGACCAGGGTAGATACCATGGACCATTGTACAATTATTGACCTTTATCAGGGTAGATACAATGATTTATCAACATGAGGTATTTTCCAGTGCCCATAGTTTTTACCTGGCATGTCTCAGGAATGTTTCCTCAACATCCGAAACTGGTACATGTTTCCGACTCCGTCTAGAAGATTTCCGATTTTTCTCTCCATCTGAAAGTTGGAAAGAATCAAAAAAGTTCAAAATAATGAGTTAATTGATTAAGTTCTTATACTAATTTTCATATCAGTTTGCTATCCTGTACTTGATATCAGATTCAGATATGTGTCAGAAATGATCACTACGAAAAACAACCTTGACTCTACAAGGTGTCCCAAATTAATTGCCCTATATGAACATGCAGTGGTATAGGCCTTGCCAATTATAGGTCCCTGAATCTGCAGCAGGTGAAAATTAACGTAAAATTTAGAACCAGGTAGTTAAGAAATTGTTGCCAAGTGCAGGTATTATTTACAACTAGTAGGGAAGATGAGAACCTCATTAGAGTGAATAGTGAACACAACACTGTGATCCTTACTTGCTTGTTTTTCATCAAACTTGACCACAGTGTTTTCTCTGGATTTTGGTGTACGGTCAGAGTCCAGAGCTAGACCTGGTACAAAATCTCGTGTAAAACTCAGCTCCCTGAGGAAGAAAAGAAATTCATTTGTTATTGAACTAATATATTTATTTGCCAATCCCAGTTAGATGAATGAATGCAAAAAATATACAGTAGAGTGTGAATTCCAAAAAGTGGTCTTTTAATACAGGTTCAGTTCACAATGAAATACTACAATGGGGAACATTAAATGTGGTCTCTGAACACAGGTGGTCTCTTTATACAGGTGGCCTTTTCATACAGGTTCAGTTCACAATGAAAACACTACACTGGGGAACATTAAAAGTGGTCTCTTAACATAGGTGGTTACCTTATACAGGTTCAGATCACAATGAAATCATTACAATGGGTAACATTAAAAGTGGTCTCTTAACATAGGTGGTTACCTTATACAGGATCAGATCATAATGAAATCATTACAATGGATAACATTAAAAGTGGTCCCTTAACACAGGTGGTTACCTTATACAGGTTCAGATCACAATGAAATCATTACAATGGATAACATTAAAAGTGGTCTCTTAACACAGATGGTCTCTATATGGAGTTGGTCACATGAGCTGGTTTGGTTGTATCTATAAATTTAAATCTATGCCAACATTTACCAAATTTCACTTGAGATCCATTAAAATTTTATACCAAGATCAATGAGTCCACTCATATAAAAGGAAGGAAACCACTCATTACACAAGTTGTACGTACTGCAATAACCTCACCATAAAATGGTAAGCAAGCCACTAAACAAAAACAACGGAATTATGGCTCAAGATTTATTGTCTGCAGCTATTGATCTACATATCAGGTGGGATTGTTATTTTAAGCAAATCCAAGTTGGTAAGGGTCTAAGAAACCAATAACACTGGAAACCTAGGCTACGATCAATAGAGTATTTGAAATTAAAAAAGGATATATCATTTGCTGTTTAGTATAAGATAAGGGATGGGTTTTCCAAAACTTATCAGATCTTCCCACTATCTGGGAAATTTAAAAAAAATGAAGAATTTCAAATTAATTTCATCAGTGTAGAATTTGCCCCCATCCCTGATTTGATTGTAAGAATCTTAGATTTTAGTTTGATTTTTTCAGTCTAACTTCACTTATTTGTCCTCTTGATCAAGGAAAAAATAACAAAATGTATGAAAAATAGTGGGGGAGTGGGAGGGGGAGGGGGAGG
>NW_018407511.1:850366-903729 GCF_002113885.1 Mizuhopecten yessoensis
GTGGGAGGGGGGAGTGGGAGGGGGGACAAGGTTCCTACTATTCCTACTTACTTCTTCTTCTTGTGTTTGGCACTTTGTGATTCTCCACGCGAGGATTCCTGGGTCGCTGTGAGTGTACTCCCTCTCTGAGTGTCCTCTGTAGCAAACAAAAATATATATCAATTCTGATGTTTTTAGTTTTCTTCTGTAGTGAACAAGTTAAAGATGAGTTTCTATGAATGTTTTGATAACTTGACACGATTATCATCAGTGAATTTAAAACATGTAGAGTAAATAGTGAGAATAATGGACAAAATGACTACTATTTAATATTGAATTTCTCTATATCAAACCTACCTACAGTGGTGAATCCCTGTCTATTACAAACCTGTCTATATTGAATTTCTCTATATCAAACCTACCTACAGTAAATCCCTGTCTATTACAAACCTGTCTGTATCGAATTTCTTATATCAAACCTACCTACAGTGAATCCCTGTCTATTACAAACCTGTCTATATTGAATTTCTCTATATCAAACCTACCTACAGTAAATCCCTGTCTATTACAAACCTGTCTATATTGAATTTCTCTATATCAAACCTACCTACAGTGAATCCCTGTCTATTACAAACCTGTCTATATTGAATTTCTCTATATCAAACCTACCTACAGTGAATCCCTGCCTATTACAAACCTGTCTATATTGAATTTCTCTATATCAAACCTACCTACAGTGAATCCCTGCCTATTACAAACCTGTCTATATTGAATTTCTCTATATCAAACCTACCTACAGTGAATCCCTGTCTATTACAAACCTGTCTATATTGAACCTGTGTATAGTGAACTTCTATATAGAAAACCCTGTCTATAAAGAACAGGGTCAGTATTCATGAAACCCTTCTCGTGCTCAAGCATAAATTCTGTGCTCAAACCTATTTTCTTGTAACTGGCTTAAAATCATGTTTCATGGTCAAAAAGTAAAGTTTAAACCTCGTTAATGGTATTTGGCCCTTAATTTCTTTTGTTAGATTCTTCCAAATAATTGAAAAAATTTAACTAATTAATTTCTCACAGAGTAAGATATTGGACTTGAGCACAAAGTCTGAGTTTGAGCATGAGAATAGTTTCATGAATACAGGCCCAGGTCTATTTCAAACTGTTTCTAGCTAACCTTTATTAAACCTGTCTTTAGTGACCCTGTATATAGTAAACTTGTGTATAGTGAACCCCTGTATATAAACATTTATCTATAGTGAGCAACTGTTTATAGTGAATTATTGTTGATAGTGCTAGTCTATACTTTAACTATTTTAAAATTCCTTTACAAAGTGAATTCCTGTATTTAGCAAGTCACTGCCCATAAAGAATCCCTGTCTTTATTGAACTACTTCAAATAGCATATTCAATTCTTTAGCAAACCTTATAAGTCTATAGTGCAATAAAAATGGAATGATACCATCTGTTAAGTGATCTGTTTGCCTTAACTGTGAAGATACTAGTTGTAATTATAGAGTTATGCCCCTTACCTGATCCTAGACACATACGAGTTGGTACGCTCAGAGCTTTACTTCCTGGCCGTTGATATCTGTACAAGGCAGAATGTCGCAGGTTACTTGAATCCATGAAGGTCATTTCTTCATCCTCGTCATCAATCTCATCATGGGCACTATTATCTGCACTGTTGCTGAAACTTGACACGTAGCTTTCCGACTGTCGGCTGTAACCCCGTAATGTGTTGGAGTGTCGTCCGGCTGAGTAGCGGTCATCTAATGCACGTAATAACAGCTTACAGAGCTTAAATTCACGGAACAGTTGTGTGCTGAAAAGACAAAGGTAATGTTGAGGGATTAATATCATTCTTCAGCAGTCCAACTTTTATTATTGTAAACTCTTGATTGCTCCATTTTCCTCCTACCTCTTCATATGCAAGATACACATGTTCAATGTGGGCACCCATGGGAGATAACTCTGTCCCCTACATCAGAATTCTTCTGTCTACACTCAAGTGTAAAGACAAGCTATATACAAATCCATTTAGTTTTAAAGCTGCCAAATACAAGGCTTCTAGCAACTGGCATCTTAAGAATCTTTCCCTGGGCGTTAAGATCCCCCCATCTTACCCCCAAGGGGTGAAAGATTCTATTTTTGTTCTACTAGTGACCTTGTTATATATGCATAGTTGATGTTTCATCATATAATTGCTGTGACTTGTAAATCACCTCATCTCAACCATTTGGTGACACTTATAGAACTTTTCACACCCATGGGAGTGAGATTTGGGATCTCAACCCTCGGGGAGAGATTCTTAAGTTGCCAAGAGTTTGCCAAGTGTTTGGCAACTTAAGAATCTTTCCCCGAGGGTTGAGATTCATTCTTGTTCTCTCACCCTGTAGACCCTATCAAGTATATAATGCAATGTTGATGTTACAGGCTTGATGCATTGTTGATGCTACATTAATGAATTACTGTTGATGTGACGTTAATGAATTGTTGTTGATGTGACGTCAATGAATTATTGTTGATGTGACGTTAATGAGTTGTTGTTGATGTGACGTTAATGATTGTTGTTGATGTGACGTTTATGAGTTGTTATTGATGTGACGTTAATGAATTGTTGTTGATGTGACATTAATGAATTGTTGTTGATGTGATGTTAATGAATTGTTGTTGATGTGACATTAAAGAATTGTTGTTGATGTGATGTTAATGAATTGTTGTTGATGTGGCGTTAATGAGTTGTTGTTGATGGGATGTTAATGAATTGTTGTTGATGTGATGTTAATGGATTGTTGTTGATGTGACGTTATTAAGTTGTTGTTGATGTGATGTTAATGGATTGTTGTTGATGTGACGTTTATGAGTTGTTATTGATGTGACGTTAATGAATTGTTGTTGATGTGAAGTTAATGAATTGTTGTTGATGCGATGTTAATGAATTGTTGTTGATGTGGCGTTAATGAGTTGTTGTTGATGTTATGTTAATGAATTGTTGTTGATGCGATGTTAATGAATTGTTGTTGATGCGATGTTAATGAATTGTTGTTGATGCGATGTTAATGAATTGTTGTTGATGCGATGTTAATGAATTGTTGTTGATGTGGCGTTAATGAGTTGTTGTTGATGTTATGTTAATGAATTGTTGTTGATGCGATGTTAATGAATTGTTGTTGATGCGATGTTAATGAATTGTTGTTGATGCGATGTTAATGAATTGTTGTTGATGCGATGTTAATGAATTGTTGTTGATGCGATGTTAATGAATTGTTGTTGATGCGATGTTAATGAATTGTTGTTGATGCGATGTTAATGAATTGTTGTTGATGCGATGTTAATGAATTGTTGTTGATGCGATGTTAATGAATTGTTGTTGATGCGATGTTAATGAATTGTTGTTGATGTGGCGTTAATGAGTTGTTGTTGATGTTATGTTAATGAATTGTTGTTGATGTGGCGTTAATGAGTTGTTGTTGATGTGATGTTAATGGATTGTTGTTGATGTGACGTTATTAAGTTGTTGTTGATGTGATGTTAATGAATTTTTGTTGATGTGACGTTAATGATTGTTGTTGATGTGACGTTAACGAATTGTTGTTGATATGACGTTAATGAGTTGTTGTTGATGTTATGTTAATGAATTGTTGTTGATGTGCCGTTAATGAATTGTTGTTGATCTGATGTTAATGAATTGTTGTTCATGTGACGTTAATGAGTTGTTGTTGATGTGATGTTAATGAGTTGTTGATGTGACGTTAATGCATTGTTGTTTATGAGACGTCATATCATTGTTATGAAAGGGAAATCCACCACCGTCTCAACCCTAATGTGAGCCAAGAATTTCTCTGGACAGGTTTACTCATACTTTTCCCCATATGAGAGAAATTCTTGGCTCACATTAGTGTTGAAATAAGGGGTCTCTCCTTAGTGTTGAGACAAGGGGAATCACCTTAGTGTTGAGACAAGAAGTCTCACCTTAGTGTTGAGACAAGAGATATCACCTTAGTGTTGAGACAAGGTGTATCACCTTAGTGCTGAGACAAGGGGTAGCACCTTAGTGTTGAGACAAGGTGTATCACCTTAGTGTTGAGACAAGGGGTCTCACCTTAGTGTTGAGACAAGGGGTCTCACCTTAGTGCTGAAACAAGGGAATTCCCCTCTCACATTTAAGTGTTTGTATGTCATCACCTCAACTATGCTTCAACGTAACATTAGCATTCACATACACAGTAAGGGGAAGTTACGAAGGATCCGAAATCGTGATCTGTTAAGAATTTTTATCTCATCATCAACATTATCTTAATTAGCACCTCTGTTTACCCGAACCTCTCTTTGACAATATGTTTTGGCCCAAAAGCACATCCATGTACAAACAATCTACCTGTCTCGTATGTGTAAAATTTCGGGAAATAAAAGATGTAATTTAGATTGATTCGTTCCTCGTGCACATAAGTACACTGTTTACTTATAAGGTCAATAAGGTGATACATTTAACTGTGACCTGCATTGAGTACAAATACAGAAGATCTACACACATGCTTCACCATTTAGTACATTTAATGTAGGTATACAAAATATACACATGTACAATAACTTTAGATTTTGCTTGTGTACAATTGCGGGTTCGGGCTTAAGATGTCTCGCGTTACCCCGGGGGATTACCAATACCACCTAACACTTTCTATACAGCACTGAAGGTAAATACCGGAATCAATGGCTGGTCTTTGTTAGAACCAGTAATGGGATAGGAATGCTTTCTCCGTCTGTTAAAGTTTAGTCAACAATTGACAAGGTTACAATTAACCAATATATGAAGTCTTCTCAGTTATCAGAATACCTCAACAACCGACAGATAAACTAACAATCATTGGTACAATTCTAGTTCCCTGTAATTTATAATTAGGTTGAGAATTTCTTTTACAAACAGTGTGATTTTTAAAAAAAAATGTGGAGTTTTTATTGTTTGTTATCATAGACATTCTTTTAAAAATAAAGTGAGAACAATTTTTTTAAAGTAAATGTATTGTGTTTGATGTAATTAATGCCAAGGGTGCTTGAAAGTGTTGGCTGAAGGGGACACTTACTCAAGAAAAAACCCATTAATTATGTCAGTTGGTGTATATAATGGCGACATAACTGTCCGACACATTCCCAAAGAGAATTAAAAAATTGTTTGCTCTTGTTCCAAAAAATCCGGAAGACAGTCATGATTGTGAGACTGAAAAGTCTGACATAAAGTGTATAGCACGGTAAAACCTTGATATAATGCCCTTCATTTCTTTGCCACCTCACTTACCGCCAACATACTTTAAGGTATATTTTTCTCTTTTTGTTAAGAATTCCTTTATAATTTTATGTTTACCTCATTTTATCGCCAAATCCCTTTATAATGATGAAGTTTCTCTGAACAAAGGGTGGCAGTATAACGAGGATTTTGTTAACCGAAACAGGCCAGACAGAAGGGTAGGTTTGGGAGACGAGATGCATAGTTATATCATTTCAGTAAGTGAGGAAAGATGGTAGAGACACTAATAACAGCAACATGGTACAGAGGCTGAATTAAACACTTAAAATTCCAAAACAATGGCAAAACCTGCCTGAATAGAAAAACCTGTCTAGAGAGGACACCTGCCTTTAGAGATCACCTTTCTAGAGAGACCATATGCCTTACAGAAAACCTGTTCTCATATATCACTAATCTTGAAAGACTTCACACATCATTTGATTGCATCTGTCAACAGAAAATGTCTTTTGAATATCCATCAACAGGTTTTGTACAAATAGAAACAGGTAAAAAATCAGTAGCACCCGTGGAAAGGTAAACAAATGGTCAATTCATACACAGGTAAGTAATTTGTTGGAAAATACACAGGTAAGTGATTGGTTGGAAAATACACAGGTAAGTGATTGGTTGGACCATACACAGGTAAATAACCCAAAAGACCTGTTTATGTCTGATAAATCACGAGAAGAGTGAAATACATATATACAACATGTTTATTAATGTCACATAATCAAGGCATGAATACATTATCACACAAGTTACACACAAACACATTTGGCGATAGGGGCAAACTCAGCTATAAGATATACTATTTGCTGACCTTTGTTCTTCCTAACAGGTAATGCTTATAAAGATCTAGATGATAACACAAAGTTGTATCATAACATGATATGTAGGATTATAAGGAACAAAGGCCACATATAGCATGTACTGTGTTGGGTACTTTCAACAATCTCAACTCGGTGTAGGCAAGCGGATCTAGACTATATATGGGTAGTCTGGCTACACGTGTATATAGTGCTAGGCATAACTATAAGAGCCGGAAGAGACTGGTTGAATCGATACCCCTCAACTCGGTGTAAGGATGCTACAAGAGCCGGAAGAGGGGTATGCCCTTGACTGAAGATCAATCCTTCTCAACTCGGTGTAGGCGAGCAGATCTAGACTATATTAATATACGGGTAGTCTGGCTACTTCAAATATATAGTGCTAGGCATAACTACAAGAGCCGGATGAGAATTCCTGATAGCAGATTGTGAGTAGAATCAACATCCTCAACTCGGTGTAGCTGATAAGCTATCTAGACCCGGAAGAGGAGAAGAATTGATGAGCCATATCCTCAACTCGGTGTAGCTGTGCTTGCCACAAGATCCGGAAGAGGATATAAACTGAATCGATAAGTTGAAATTGAAGTTGGGTCTAAATAACCCTATGAATAAATTATGAAGTATTAAAATTTTGGGGAATTTAAGTATTAATATATGTATGAATACTTAAAATATGCCCATGCCTATAAACCCTACCTGAGGCTGAGTTTGCCTAAATTAAAACACGATAATGTTGCATGTATACATATTATGACAATGAGCTTATTCTAATACTTGCATATATACTAGTACTATGTGTAAGCATATCTTACTTAATCCATGAATTCATGTATCTGGCTATCTTGGGTGGTTCCAAGCTTGTTACATCTACTAACAGGGTATACCTATATAATATACGACACTTGCATGTTGAGTAAATAAGTCCAGGTTGTGTGGAGGGGATGGTGGTGGTATCAAATAGATCAGTGGTTACGGAGGCTGTACCAAACTGAATGACTGTTCTTTGTGTGGACTGACCAATCAGCTGTGATTACGCTCAGGCCTCTACTCTGGACATAGGCCCCTTCTCTGGACATATATCTGATAGCCCCCATGCTGGACATGCATGTTGACCATATAGTGTACATGTGTGGTCAGTCTGAATATATCTGTTATTGCTGTTTAGTATGTTTGCTTAGGTTGGAATACTTATTTGTCAACATATACCTGGTTTATCTTCATAAACCTTAATATACAGGTAAATAATCAGGACCTGAAGACATTATCTTATTTAGGTACAATTTGCTCTTGTGGAATTTTATTATTTTCTTTGTGGTATTTTTTAACTTGTTACTGTGTAAATTAGTTAATTGTTGTAAAGTATCAATAACTTGAAGAAAAAAAATGAACTAAAGAGAGAAAATTAAAGAACAAAGTTAAAAATACCTTGTTTGAAATGGGTAAACATTGAAAATGACAAAGAAATTTGGACTAATTCATAATTTGACAGCTTTTAAAAAGGCCCTAATTTGTTTCTCCACTTTCAGTTCAAACACATAGCTACACCTTCATATAGGTTGTTAGGCAGAAGTCTAGTTGTTTCAAAGTTGAATCAGCTTAAACAAAACATTACAACATTTCAATGTTGAACATTTAAAACACATCTAATTGAAATTGAACATTTTTTAAGACTACAGACAAACTTATTGAAAGTAATGAACACTATGATATGAATTTTGTTTAAATTTTTCAGAAATTATGAAGAAAAAATGGCACTTCAACATTTTTCTTTGAGACTCTGTAAGCTAACGATGCTTTAAGTGATTAAGCCCTGACACAGGTGATGTAGAGTATTATAAGAGGAATTCGGATGATAGGCAGATCTCTAGTGTTATAAATAAACGACTTGAAATGTTTACCTATACGATATAACACAGCTAACACCCAGGCAGGAGGCCATTGTCAAATACCCTGCATTGCGTGTTGGCAAATAAAAGCGACATTTAATTTGAAATCCGTTTGAAACATGAAAATGAACTGAAAAACATTTGTCACATTCTACATTTTTTTTGTAAACAGAACCGTTTAGATATTTGCACAGAAGTTTTGAATGTAAAGGAAACCTATTTGGCGACAATAAATCAATGTCACAAAAATGTTTGGCACTCCTGTCAATGATAACAATTTTTCATTTTTTATTTGAATTTTATTTTTGGCAAATTGTTCCAGCTCAAGTCGCAGGCTTGGCACAAAGAAGAAAAATAATGTCAATACTAGATTGAGAGTAGTTTATAGACCGCTATGTAAATGTTGTGCTTGTATATTATTAGTTTTTTAATGGGATCTATATTTTTCTTTTTGAGAAATGCATCAGGCACTAGAGGAGGGGGAAGGGTTTAAAAGATTAAGACTAAGGGGGTTGATCGATGTAGGGGGGCGGGGAGGGATTTTATGATTTTAACAACTATCATCACAACAAATATGTTTTTTAGCTTACTAGGGGGGAGGGGGGAAGAATATTATTCCCTTAAATTTTCCATAAATACTTGTATCTTTATGTATAAGGCTTATTGTCCAATCCATAATTTTCAGAACCCATTTAAATTCGGTATTACAAGAGAACACTTAGAAAATCAAGATCCCATTTTTAATTATTTCATTTCAATTTTATAACAATGATAATCAGACATTGTGTTCCATTCTTTGTCTGAATTCAATACTATATAAACCTATATAATCTAATGATTCACTACGATAACGATACTAAATCACGTATTTTGTGTTGGTAAAGGTCATCATCACTTAGCCATCAGACACGCCCCATTGGACAAGAGATGGCCGTGCTGATTGGACAGTCACAGGATGTTATAATCGTACTGTTCCCATTACCGATTATCAAAGGGAACAAAACACGTCCCCCGAAGCGTAACCTATCATACCACTTTACAACGTTTAATCTTAAACTGAGATTTAAATTGATCCTAACAGAGGTTTACTAACAGGAAGGAGCTCTGCTAGCCAGAGTGGGATACACACTGTACATGTATTACAGTGTTAGATATGGAGATGGTACGACTTATATAATCAAATACAGGACAGACGACAAGTAAAATCAGAGGTTGGACACTTTGATGTGAAGCCACGATAATGTTTCTCAAACCAAAATGTATGATTTTAAAAATTGTTCTAAAGCAAATAATCTTGAGTCAAGTCAATCATAAATTTATTTCGTAAAATTAGAGCCTTTTGATATGATAAATGTCTCACCTCGAGTATGTTAGGGCGTTCTCGTAATAAATTATACTCGACATTCTAACCTCTCTTAAAAATGCTATAAATCTTGAGTGTTACCTGCCGACAGGTGAGAATACATTGATTAATGATAGCAGCCTGACTTTTACAACCAAAGATTAATACGTAAGGGGAATATCAGAACACAGAAACCACCCAATTTTAACATCACGAGATCATAAAAGATAGCATGATCATGTTACTTTCCATACGACTATATTGTATTTCAGCATTACATTAAAACTTCACCATGCGTCATAGCAAAGCATTAAAAAATATAAAAACAAATAAATAAACTGTAATAAGATTTAAGTGTAAATATATGCGTTCGCTGGGGATCAGACCTGAGAACCCAGACTTTCAAGTCAAACACTGAGCTGAAGGGAAACTCCTCCTATTAGCCAAGGTGACTATGACACTATATACAATGCACATCATTTACACTACTCCGCCCCCCCCCCCACTTTTTCCAAGTCCTTGCCCTAAAAGACAACCATAACCCAGGTTCTTTTGCTCCCCATTAAGAATTCTCCTCTTCCTTCAACAGGAAGGGTTAATGGCACCAGTTTGTTATAGGAATAATGAAGTCCACCATGGCCTTCATATTACCATGCTACACCAGTATGTGCCCTTGCTGGGGAATCGAACCCACGACCTCAGACTTTCTAGACGGACGCTCTACCGCTAAGCTGAAGGGAAATTCTCTATATACAAAGCTAGTGCGGTGTCTTTAACAACAAGTACAATTCACATATTTTACATACACTAATATAGGTGCATAGCATACATTTGAAAATCTTTGTAAAAATAGCACAGTGCAAGATTATGATGGCAAACCACAGATGATTTGTTGACGGTAATATAGATTTCTCCCACAACCACTTAAGGTTACCTCACTCCAGACTCTGATTTTAGTTATTACCCACTAGTGGGTAACATCCTTGACATTATTTCACTAGTTAGTCTTCTTATTATGACGTCAGGTAACAACATGTTGCGACGTCATTTTCTATAGTGACATCATAGTTCATGGCAACTGATCGGAAACAGGAATGATCAAAGAAACGTATGGTTTTCTAGATATGATATCTGATCGTTGTGGTAGAAAAAGGTCCCCAAACTCTTGATCGTTGATTATCATGTTTATCTAACTCTCGTTAGTTAATTTTAAAATTTCAAAAGACCCTCAGTTAAACTCGTATCTTTAAACAAATTGAAGTTTAACTAACTCGAGTTAGATAAACAGGATAACCAACCATCACTTGTATGGGAACCTCTATATAGCATATACAACACTATGAGGTAGAACGGTACCCACCTGAGGAAGAGAGGCAGCCTTTCCTCGCGTGCCCACACCAATAACTGATCCCGTTCCTCATCTGTTGGGGCGTACTGGAGCGTCCGATCTGACGACCCAGACGAGGCCCGATTACCATCGTTGTCAGTGTAGTTCACCTCCTCAAATGACCCCGTCAGCCGGTTATAGGTGGTGGCGATCGGGAAAACCTACAAAAATGTTAATACATTTCGTACATTTTTATTTTGGTGACAGATTTACAAATATAACTTGTCTACCATTGAAACAGTACACATGTCTGTGATAATAAAAACCCACCTGTGTCAATTTTGTTTTAGTTTTTTTGGGTTTCACTACTAAACTGGCATAGTGTATGAGGGATACAAACAGGAACTTTCAACAAATGTATAGATAGATTTCTTGTGATGTTTTTTAAGTTTATATAAAATTTAATGCCAACTTTTATTTAAAGCCTATTTGTTGTCCAGTGTGAGCAGATGACTAGACACAATGTATTCCAACTTATCGACACTTTTACGTCCAATCAGTTACATATTGACGATATATAAATATGCATGTTTGTAAAATGATAATAACATCCAGAAAACTTTGACAGCTTACTGACAGGGATGTATTATTTATTTATCATCTCTGAGAATTTAAAACTTCAATATTTGTTATTATGAATCTAATACCTATACAAGGACCAATCAGGGCAGAAAATCTATTTACGAAACGTTTGAACACCTGTGACCCTAAACATGTCTGAACTAATTCAAAATGAAATATTCATTTCCTGTGTAACAATTAGAACCAGCATTATGAATAAACTCCCCTTTTCGTGGCTACCTTTATTAGTTTTACAGCGTAAAATATTCTGTACGACAGTGTAAATTACTCACAAGGTTTTTCTCCCGTCAATAAAAGCTATTTTTTACTATGCTAATTCTAATAAAATTTTAATAATGTCTGCATAAGTTTACCTTCTTTTTTTTTTTAATGAAAACATCAAACATCTGAAAGAAGATCTCGTATTTTTTCTTAAAATCGTACCTCAATATTCATGCACTTCCATTACAAATTCTTGATTTACTCAAGTGATATATATTAAAGATTGGCACACCACCACAGATTTAAAACCCCAAATCAAATCTAAAGCCTTGAATGTATAACTGGAAACTTATTTCTCAGTCCTCAAATTTAACTGAGAGATACACTCATAAGTTGACTCGCCTCAGACTTAAATTAAAAAGTTGCATCACTATAGACTTAAATGTTATATCACCTACCTGAGACTCAAACTTAAAAATTGCAATACCACCAACTTAAACTAAATGTAGTATGTACTTATCATCTTCAACTTAACTCATTCACCCCTGAAATTTCATATTGAACTATTCCAACCTTTGACGTGGAAGAGTTCAAATACCTGTAATGTGTCTTCAGGGGCGAATGAGTTAAACTAATGAGCTATATCTCCTTAAACTTAAAAGTCATACATTTATCTCCTAAGACTTAAAATTTACACCATCTCCGATTTAAGATTTAAAATTCATATATCGATCCTTAGACTTTTGAAGGAAATCAACTCCATGTTCTAATTTGAGACCATAAAATGTTTGTTTTTGTTATTTTCAAATTGTTTGTGTTTGATTATGACAATAAAGCAAGCAGACACATTCAGTTCATGTGAATACGGATCAAAACCTGTGGAATTCCATCTGAAGAAAAAATAATTCCTGAATAAATATATGATTGATAAATGTTTTCATTTGGTTACAACACATAAGAACATCCACCTGGTAACAGTTTGTAGGGTACAGTATGTAGGAGTGGATCACGGATCAAAGATTTTAAAATTGTATTAACGGGTAAATCTCCCGTCCTTATCAACGATCGTAGGTTATCAGTATGTGATGTTCCGTCCAATGTAATACATATCAAAACTTGTCAAACACGACAAGGTTTTCTATTTCCCTCTTTTACGTAGTACATTATTGTAAACAGCATGTATACAGTATAATTATCGGTGACAGGCATGTACTGTAGGTTACCGTGAACGGTGTGTACCATATATTATCAGCGATCAGCATGTTCTGTATATTACCGTTGATCAACATGTTCTGTATGTTATCGGTAATCAGAAGTTTAATACACATCCGTCTATAGCCCAGTACTCGTCTCCCCCACTTTCTAAGGACCTACCTATGGAGTGTCCACAGGTAACTTGCTGTTTTACTAGTGTTAATGACTACTTGTCTTACTAGGGATCAGGCGGGTAACAAATGGGTTGTTGTGTAAGTGTGGGTGATGTTTGTGGGTACTCGTTCATGGGTCACAGACCTGGATGTGAGTATCAGAGGTACAATTTAGCTCTTCTAGGGGGTTCTGAGAACACATACACCTACCCCCAGCCATATCCCTAGAAAAGTTTTGAAAACTGTTTATTTTTGTACACCTCTTTAACTAGTGTAACAGAACTGGACAGGGTTGATCATCGGCGACCAAGTAGCTCAATTGGTAGAGTGTCCGTCTAAAGTTTGGAGGGTCCCAGGTTCAAATCCCAGTCTGGCAGTTGCATTTTCTCTTTCTCCTGTTACAAAATTGTTGAGCTTGCCAACCTTTGTTTCAAGCACTGGGTGAATACTAGCTTGGCAAGGGGATACTTGAAACTATTGTAAATAGTTGTGTTTTCGGGGGCAAAGACTTAAAAAAAGGAGAGAGGAATGTAGCTGAACTGGACTGGGTCGATAATGTCGGGGACCAAGTAGCTCAATTCGTAGTGTCCATCTAGAGTTCGGAAGGTTCCAGATTTGAACGCAGAAACGTTCGCATTGCGACTCTTTAAACTGAACACAGTATGGAAATGTTCACGTTGACAATGTCTCTATATATTATAATCTATTATGAATATTTGCATGTGGCTATTTTTTCACAAATTGAGGAACGTGAAAAATGCGAGCATTTTCCCACCAAAATATTTTCCATTTTTACAGGATATTGTTTATTACTGTACACCTGTTTTATCTTGGATAACAAGCTGAAAGCTTTAAGTACATATCGCAGATGTGATCAATAGACACGGGCACGTGGCAATAATACAGGTAACACAATCGCTTGATTACAGTAAGGCCCTAATTCCCCCCTACATACCTGGGTCGGTCTGTAAAGTCATTACCCTATCAACATATAGGTTTAGTAAAGGAAAATCTGTGTCATTATTGACCCAAACAGTGTAATACCGGTAGGTATATACAAAACCTTCCCGACACCATAGGCCATTCAAACCAACACTGAATGATGTCCCTATATTTAACTGTAGGTATTACAGGTAAAAACAGAAATACAATGGTTTGTTGATATGTAAACAACATGTGAGTAAAAGTAAACAGTTTTCATATAACAAAAGGAAGAAAATCATTGATTTTTGTTTTCTTTGTTACATGAGGTAAAAAAATTACAAGCATTCCTTCTTTTTTTAATTATTCCATATTCTATATATACCTGCTACAATGGGCAGTAAAGCTCCCATGCCTTACACCTATAACCTACATATAACCTCACCTAGGCTCACACCAATTTCTATGTAGATTTCTATATGACAGGGGTATAGCTAGCCCTTACCCCAGGAGGATTTATTTCAGAGCAGGTGAGGGGCAGGGTATGTGGCCGGGACAAAGCCCTCCACACCCTGCCACCCCGACAGAAAAAAATATTCTTATTTTAAAATCTGTCACAAGATCAGTTTCCAGAGGGTAAATTGCACGAAGTAATAGCAAAATTGAGACTTTCTACAATAAAATGATATTTTAATTGTATTTATAATTTCTGATTACAAATTCAGTGTGCCACAATCACATGCAGTGTTTTTTGTGGTTTTTTTTTATTGCTTTATTTAAAAATTTGGGCGATTCACCTGCTTACCTGCGTTCAGGCAACTTCACACCTGTAGGTGTATGACTACAGGCATTTACCATGAGAAATCTGTTTTATAGATACCATTTTTGCAATTTGAGAGAAAAATTGTTTAGCTCAATTAAGAATGAGTCTGTAACAACAGACTTTTAAAGGAAGGTGATAAACCCCTGGCCTTGTTTATTGGTATACAATTGTTGTTTTATCAGTTTAGAATACATTTCAACTTAACAGAAATCTCCCTTCCCCCATTCACCTGTAATACTTCTCAATATCTTTATAACAGTTGTATTAGATTTTAAAACACGCCCCAGACAGCTGGTAGCACATTTAGTTAAGATATACACAGTCTACATACCCCACCTCACACATTACCGACAGATTGGATTTCCATTGTAAGTAAAACATAAACCTTATATCACACTTTTAAGGACACACATCTATAATTTAACACTTAGCCTCGGAGTCTTTCTTATACATTAGTTTATATACACATATAAGTGACAGGTAAGTATGACCAGGTAAATATTCCTATCGTAAGAAGCCAAAACTGGTTCTAAAATGAAGTCTACCAGGAAAATGTATATCAAAAATAAAATTAAAAAAATAATTTATTTTAGAAAATTTGGTTCCTTACGCCCCAAATAATTATATATATGTTTCAGTACCTCAACCGACCCTAGTTTTTACCGCCAACCCTAACTATTTTATCTCACTCGAACGTACTCTATCCAGTGTTGAGGTAAGTTGTCCACCAAATACAAAACAATCGATGGACAAACAACCAAATTATGTTTGTAGATATTTGTAACTTCTGAAATAAGCCTCCCCACCCCACAAAAAAAAAGAATAAAAATAAATAAATCCCAATCGACATACCCTATTCTTTTCAGTCATTTTGCCTGAAATATACATTTGTTTTGGCCTTAAAGAAATACAATATTAGCATGTAGCTTTTCACATAACTTGCAATGAGGGATAATGTCTTTAAAATTGCCACTAGAAATATGATGAATGAACTTTAGTAAGTTGATGTCGAGACAGCCAAGCAAAGTAAACTGTTTCTTTCTGCACCATATGGTTATTTCGTCTACTAAGGACACATCTGTGATGCTTAAAGTCAAAAGAATGAAAACCGGTATCTGAAGTCACTAAATCTGTTTCTGCATGACGTCACTAAATCTGTTTCTGCATGACGTCACTAAATCTGTTTCTGCTTGACGTCACTAAATCTGTTTCTGCATGACGTCACTAAATCTGTGACTGAAGTGTTCTGAAAATCTGTGTCTGAGAAGTGTTCTGAAAATCTGTATCTGAAGTGTTCTGAAAATCTGTGTCTGAGAATCAAAGTGTTCTGAAAATCTGTGTCCGAAGTGTTCTGAAAATCTGTGTCCGAAGTGTTCTGAAAATCTGTAACTGAAGTGTTCTGAGAATCTGTGTCTGGAGTGTTCTGAGAATCTGTGTCTGAAGTGTTCTGAAAATCTGTGTCTGAAGTGTTCTAAAACATATGTAGAAATACAAGGCAATGGGAAACATGTCTACATGCAAAACATATGTAATTATATATAATGTTACAAAATTTATTCGTAGAATATTATTACACATTAACCCTCAGAATTGATTCCAGGTACATGGTGACAGACCATTGCCACTTACATTGAGGGCCAGGAAGGCCATGGTTACAGACCATTGCCACTTACATTGAGGGCCAAAAAGGCCATGGTTACAGACCATTGCCACTAACATTGAGGGCCAGGAAGGCCATGGTTACAGACCATTGCCACTTACAGTGAGGGCCAGGAAGGCCATGGTTACAGACCATTGTCTCTTACATTGAGGGCCAGGAAGGCCATGGTTACAGTCCATTGCCACTTACATTGAGGGCCAGGAAGGCCACGGTTACAGACCATTGCCACTTACATTGAGGGACAGGAAGGCCATGGTTACAGACCATTGCCACTTACATTGAGGCACAGGAAGGCCATGGTTACAGACCATTGCCACCTACATTGAGGGCCAGGAAGGCCATGGTTACAGACCATAGCCACTTACATTGAGGGCCAGGAAGGCCATGGGGGGAGACCATTGCCACTTACATTGAGGGCCAGGAAGGCCACGGTTACAGACCATTGCCACTTACATTGAGGGACAGGAAGGCCATGGTTACAGACCATTGCCACCTACATTGAGGGCCAGGAAGGCCATGCTTACAGACCATTGCCACTTACATTGAGGGCCAGAAAGGCAAAGGTTAAAGACCATTGCCACTTACATTGAGGGCCAGGAGGGCCATGGTTACAGACCATTGCCACTTACATTGAGAGCCAGGAAGGCCATGGTTACAGACCATAGCCACTTACATTGAGGGCCAGGAAGGCCATCGTAACAGACCATTGCCACTTACATTGAGGGTCAGGAAGGCCATGGTTACAGCCCATTGCCACCTACATTGAGGGCCAGGAAGGCCATGGTTACAGTCCATTGCCACTTACATTGAGGGCCAGGAAGGCAATGGTTACAGACCATTGTCACTTACATTGAGGGCCAGGAAGACCATGGTTACAGACCATTGCCACTTACATTGAGGTCCAAAAAGGCCATGGTTACAGACCATTGCCACTAACATTGAGGGCCAGGAAGGCCATGGCTACAGACCATTGCCACTTACATTGAGGGCCAAAAAGGCCATGGTTACAGACCATTGCCACTTACAGTGAGGGCCAGGAAGGCCATGGTTACAGACCATTACCACTTACATTGAGGGCCAGGAAGGCCATGGGGGGAGACCATTGCCACTTACATTGAGGGCCAGGAGGGCCATGGTTACAGACCATTGCCACTTACATTGAGGTCCAAAAAGGCCATGGTTACAGACCATTGCCACTAACATTGATGGCCAGGAAGGCCATGGTTACAGACCATTGCCACCTACAAGGAGGGCAAGGAAGGACATGGTTACAGACCATAGCCACTTACATTGAGGGCCAGGAAGGCCATGGGGGGAGACCATTGCCACTTACATTGAGGGCCAGGAGGGCCATGGTTACAGACCATTGCCACTTACATTGAGGGCCAGGAAGGCATTGAAGTAGTCCAGGAAGAGATCATCGTAGGCCAATAAGTCCTCAAAGTTCTCCCCTGTGATGTCTAGGGCTGAAATATACAAACAAACAAACATTAATTTTATATATCTATTTATAGACAGAAACCAGATCCTTTTTTACTTCAATATTCTAGATATTATGTATTCCAAGAAATCCCACAAGGGTCTTTTACCTCCAAAACAGTTGGTTGTATCCCCAGTTGTCAAGAACTGTCTATGCAACTAAGGACCAAGGAAATGTAAGTAAGGGCCTAGGAAAACAGAATCTCGTAAACGTGTTGCGCACATCCCCAAATCTAAAATTCATTGGGAGCAATGTATATATACTAGTAGAAATATAACTTAACCCTTTCACCACTGTAGACCATAAAAGACTCATCCCGATCAATGCATGGAAGAGTTTACTAAAGTAACACAGGGGTGAAAGGGTTAATTCCTATATTACATGTTGTAGTAAACTCGAGGCTAGCTTCAATATGATTGGGCTAAAATACACATGGTTATATGTGATTGCGAGTATTTCTCACATGAGAATGTCACACTCCAGAATCATCCTGAGGCTTGACCCACCTGTGTTATAACTAAAGCATGTCCATACTGTCCAGGGTATGGTGGTCAGTGTCCCGAGACTATCATTAGTATCAATATCGTCTCTTTCACTCATTAAAGGAGTCACCCTCACCTGTATACCAGACATTGTTCACGCTACTCTGATGTGTTTGGAACCAAAACCAAAACTTAAGTCTGTCGATATCGTCAGGCCACAAAAAAAAAAATCATTGTTTTCTCCATTTACAATCTTTTAACAGTTAAAATAAGATGATTATTGGGCCGAAACGTTATTTGAAAAAGATATTTGCCAACACATAATAATCTACTACTTCAACAGTTTAAGTGAAACAATCAAATCTCTTATGAATAGGGTCAATAGTAATGGAATATAAAAAAATCTTATTTGTTTTGTTTTGCCTGATATTTCTATCCTTCAAAGGATTGGATAGAATTATAATACGGCATTCTAGGTTTTTAAGGACTTGAGAATTAAAGATCAATATCCTCCTGTCAGTTAGACAGACATGACAGTAGCCTAGTTCTAGGGGATTGTTCTGGTATTGATGGATCCTGCAAAGTTTACAGATCAATTTTAATGTTTCTTGGATATGCTTATATTAAGGCTAAGCAACATTTGAAACAAGATCATACAGGGTCCTATGTCATGCATGGCTAAGTCCATACAGGGTCAATGTCTTACAGGGTCAAATGTCACACAAGGTCAATGTCTTACAGGGTCAAATGTCATACAGGTCCAATATCATACATGTCCATTATCATACACATCATACAGATCAATTTCATGCAGATTCAATGCCACATAGAACTAAGGTCATACAGAGGCAAGGTCATAAAGAGCCAATTCAAGGTCATGAGAGACAAAAAATATACAGGGCCTATAATATCATACTGTGCCAGTGTCAAGCAGTGCAAACCACTGTAATTTATTTTTATTCATGTGTAAACCAAATAAGAAATATACTAAAATCTTAATTATTTCCCAGTGTACCTGGATATTATGCATGTCACAACTCAAATCATCTTATAATGCTGCGAAAAGAGAAAAAATAAAGTACCCTCATTAATAAGACCTATATAACCCGCTATTGAGGATATCTACTACATTATCTCAGTCGAGGGCTACGAATTTATAACGGTAATAATACCGCTGAGTTGAAGGGAATTCCTTCTGGACACAGGGGATAGGGACGATAGATTTGGAATATGCCTATTTATTCTTATTCCATGTTTGTCGTTGCTAGCCCCCGTGTAATACTCGAAGCTAAGAAAGTCCCATACCCCCTCTCCATTACTTACAACCCAGGTAGACCTAGTACTGATATTAATACCCGGCCCGCAATATATATAAAAAAAAACACCCATCTATCGTCGTCAGAAAGCTACGTTATCGCAGCTACAACCCAGGTTAACGTTGTTCGCCATAACCTCGAAGATCGATGTGGGTCGGCACCAATGTGTAAATGCTGGGGTCACCGGCGTTACCATTGAGCGCTGTATATTTGTTACAAATAGCGGAGATGAGCACTTCTCAAATTACTGAACTTGGAGTCCAAAGTGTGTTAGAGTAACTTCCCCTTCTTTTAATTGTTCATTTTATTTCATAAACTTATTAGACTTTGCGGACCATAAATTGGAAGCCCGTTTTCTATTGATTAAAGGACATAACTTTTTGAACAACAATATAGTGAGATCAGGGCCCAGTTGTTCAAATGGTGATTAGCTTAATCAGTGATTAGGGCAAATTTTAATTTTTGAGTAACTTTAAAACACACCAATTGAATGAGTTACAACTTTCCAGATATCAAATGTTTAGTAAAGTGAGTTTACATGCAAAATTGTGATGTTTTACCTTGAAAATTGACGAAATTTTAAAGGTTGAAAAATGTCGTTAAACATGGATTAAGCTAACCACCTTTTGAACAACTGGGCCCTGACTGGTATTATCGTTTGTAACTTGTTGGCGCCCTTTATCTGCATGAAGGCGACTTCAATTAACCATAACGCACATCCTTTAGGGCACTGTTTGTAAACGTTATATCAAGTGTAGTTTGTATCTTACATGTAAATATTACAGTGATAGTTGTTAGATTAATTGTGACGTAACCTCATCCGATCCCTAGGTATAAGTATAAAGGTATGTATGTGCTACAGATTATACAATGAAATAAATTAAACAAATCCGTCATGCTCAAATAAAGGATAAGAACATCATCAACACACTTAGAAAAAGTAGCTTATTTTAATTAAGCGCAGATTATAAACCTTATCAGATTTTGATAAGAATGCCAATTCTGTGGACTGGACCTAGGTAAGATTTATCTACCCCGTTTTCTTCATATAAATCGACTTCAAATCGACTTCAGTTCATAAACAAATTACGGTTGTCATATTGTGCTTTCTCAGATTACTTCTCTATGGTCGAATTCATAAGTGTTTGGTCGTTAACTTGTTCAAATATTTGTTCACCGTTCGCCGAAGATTGCCGAAGTTCGTGTGTATATTCAAAGTGACGCCCTTTCCAGACTGCGGACACGATTAGCTAGGTTAAAGCCCGAATCTATTTCAACAGATATTTATTCTGTCCATTAATACTCTCTGAAATGAGCCTAGTAAATGTTGTCGTCAAATACCCGCGTGTTTGGCATAAAGTCAACAGCGGTCCGACATGTGGACTTTAACGGTTTACTGGTCGACTGGAAGCGTATGGCTGGGCCACTATACCAAACAGACTTATGACGGTTCATGACTTCTAAAGTACAAAATTACATTTATTGAATTATTGTTGAATCGGAGGTGTCTCATGAGAGATTTCTGATGTCATTCAAACTCTTCATCTGAATCTAATTGAATATATATATAAATGTATTGAGTGATCCGACGTGTTTCTAATCTATTCACGAGTGTACGCCCCGACAGTAATGTTTAATCACTGCGTTGACAAGCTTTTCAGGGCACTCGGTTAAGCGTTGTTCTCGGTACTGCCGATTGTAGAAATCCGACTTTCGCACGTATGTCCCCTTACGAAATTAGGCTCGAATGATCTGTAATGTTGATGTCGGGGAGACCCCGAAAATGAAATGAACAACCTCTGACGTACATAAACAAGGATATTTCCCTTGGCCTTCGGTCTCTAGGGTTATTACTTTTCTTGGGTTATGAAATACCCATGTTAACCTAAAAAAGGTCAAGAATTGTATAACGTACAACTGCTGATGTCAGAACACAGAAGATGAAATATACAACTAATGAGGTCAGAGCCCTAGGAATAAAAAATATACAACTACTGACGTCAGAGCCCTAGGAATAAAAAATACACAACTACTGACGTCAGAGCCCTAGGAATAAAAAATATACAACTACTGACGTCAGAGCCCCCGGAAGATGAAATTACAACTACTGACGTCAGAGCCCTAGGAATAAAAAAATATACAACTACTGACGTCAGCGCCTCGAAGATGAAATATACAACTACTGCCGTCAGCGCCCCCGGAAGATGAAATGTACAACTACTGACGTCAGAGCCCCCCGGAAGATGAAATATACAACTACTGACGTCAGCGCTCCCGGTATATGAAATATACAACTACTGACGTTAGAGCCCCGGGAAGATAATATGCATATGTATACCACTAAGATGAACGTTCTGATGTTCACATCAAAGATAACCGATGTACATATGATGACATTAGAGCCCCGAAAATGATGAAAGAGACTGAGACATCGACTAACAATCGCAGATAAACATCTATGCCTATGGAATGATCTGACATGCAAAGATCATACGTCATGGCAGCAACATTTTATCTTGACAGACAGTTACAGCAAACAGAACAGAATCACACATAACTCTTCAATGGAGAAGTTGAAAAATCAGTTTATCTTCATATATATAAGAGCCATGAAGTTTTCCCGGACATATTCACTCCAAACCATAACACTTTACCGTAATATTCAAATTTTAACGGAAACTTATTTGGTTTTAAATCAATAGCGAATGTTAGGAATTGGTTTTATTTTTCTATGAAAGTGAAAACAGCACGTAGATCATTAGTTCGTTAGTTGTGGTCCACTAATCTCGAATTTAAAATTCAATATTTGATCGGTTTCCATGCATGCGGAACGACACTCATATTACATCATGTAAGAGACATTTTCACTTTTATGACCTAGAAACGTATACGACCCAAATAAAATACAGATTTATCATTCTAACCGAACCAATAGGAGTTCGAGTTGAACGTATATCAATCAGCCAATTCTTTCCTGTCTGAAAAAAACCTGTTTTTCATTCTCTAGTTACACCCAGGCGATATATACTTACATGATAATTCGACGCCATCGATGCCGTATACTTCCATTTATAAATCCTCAGAAGTGAATTCTTATTATTTTAATCGTATCCAAAGGATTCCGGAGCTCACATTTTCACGGCCGTGCCCGGAGAGAACTTTCCCTCGTTATACGTCCTGGAAGCCCGGACAGAAGGCTATAGTGTGTTAGGTGTTCTGTTTACACAATGACTGCGCGACTCAACAGATCGGTTTTACATTACAACACTGGTACCAACTTGTTCTTGTCGAAAATACCGATAACTTGTGTTCGGTTTTTTTCTTTCACTTAGTAGGACATTTCCATAACTGGGTTTTTTCATTCATCAGATATGGTTTTCGGAAAGACTGATTTATGCATGTCAGTCACAAAGTTAACAGTGCTTTGCTATTCGTTGTCAACTGTGCGTTGATGTCTTGGCTACAGAGAAGTGCTTTGTACTTTTCTCCCTAACGCTCCCACCAAAATAATACAGTGTAGAGAAATTATAAATTACAAAGGCTTGTTTGAATTTCAATTTATTTTGCAGCCCTAGATATGCACCTCGTATTCACCACAATACTAACACCTTGTCGACAGCATCAAAAGACTTACCTGTATTCGACAGATCATCATCGAATTTGGCCGCCATGAATCATTTACTAGATTACTTGTACTGATTAGGACCTTATATCGCTAACGTGGACTTAACATTGCACAACAGCAGGGGTGGATAGAGAGAGGGTTTCTTCGCTTTAGAACAGACCCCCACCCCCAGACCCACCCCAGACCCACCCCTATCCCTCAACCCCACACCACCAAAACATGGATCCCCCATGCAGCAAAGAGTAGCAAGTTCTTATGTGTATATTTCTTACATAACACAAAGTATTTATTTCTGATAGAGTAACGTGTCACAGGGACATGAGAATTTATTACAGCTACATTTGGACATAAACTGAGATGGTCTGAAGAATTTTACACTTTTTAGTAGGAGTTTGGATCAGCTGAGTATACATAATCATTGGGGCGTTTACCGAAAATTGATATAAACCCCTAAACGTACTAAGACCACCTCAGTTTAGATACAAAGAAACATATCTGTAACAAATTGCCATGTCCCTGTGATACATATATATTACAAAGTACATGAGGTTGGGAGATTTTACTTAGCTGTTGAACACATGTTTTGAGTACATGAGGTTGGGAGATTTTACTTAGCTGTTGAACACATGTTTTGAGTACATGAGGTTGGGAGATTTTACTTAGCTGTTGAACACATGTTTTGAGTACATGAGGTTGGGAGATTTTACTTAGCTGTTGAACACATGTTTTGAGTACATGAGGTTGGGAGATTTTACTTAGCTGTTGAACACATGTTTTGAGTACATGAGGTTGGGAGATTTTACTTAGCTGTTGAACACATGTTTTGAGTACATGAGGTTGGGAGATTTTACTTAGCTGTTGAACACATGTTTTGAGTACATGAGGTTGGGAGATTTTACTTAGCTGTTGAACACATGTTTTGAGTACATGAGCCAACTTTATTACTTGAATTTCTAATTGACGGAAGGAAAATATAAATAATCGAGGTTTGCGGGTTTCAACGTATCGTCCATCTTGATTTCAATTGAGGCTGAAAGATAAGAGCACCTTATGTCATACACCCTCCCCGAATATTAAAACTTGAAATTCCGGTTTTAATAGCATATACATTTAAATGTGAGATAACTTTTAATGATCGATAAAGCTGAAATGTCAGGGACTTCAAAATAAGCACAATCAGATAAACATGGAAAATTTAATTTAATTAAATTTGAACGTTTTATTTTACGCCTTTATTTTAAGCATATCAAGCTTTTTTCAACTGATATCTATTTAGTACCAATGGAGAAAAACGTTCTGGCTACCACCATCAGAATATAATGGCAACCGGAAGTGTAGTTAAAACGACCTATATGGTTATAACGATCAGGGGTTGTAGTTGAAACGACCCTGTGTCTAACAACCCAAAGGTATTGTTATAGCGTCCCGGGTTTTGGTTCTAACAACCCGGAGTTGGAGCCACAACGTCCCGGAGTTGTGGTAAAACCGCCCCTGAGTTATAGCCATTACGTCCCGGAGTTGTGGAATACCGCCCCTGAGTTATGGCCATTACGTCCCGGAGTTGTGGAATACCGCCCCTGAGTTACGGCCATTTCGCCCCGGAGTTGTGGTAAAACCGCCCCTAAAGTATGGTCAATACGTCCCGGAGTTACAGCCATTACGTCCCGGAGTTGTGGTATTTTTCTGATATCTCTTAATTGTGGCTCCGTATCCTTCCTTATTCCGTGTAGTGTGATGCTTTGGTTTTTTTCTCCTTTAGGACGAAGTTCCAGGGAGGGCACATTTTGAGATAGATGAAATGCTGTGACCGCTTACGAAACAAAAACACCAAAGCGTTATGTATCACGCATTCAAAGGGAAATCACGATTCTGTGTTTCTCCGAGATATATATCCTGTTTTACGGTGTGAATTACACGACAATAAAGATGATGAAGCCATTGTTGTGTCGTCTGCTTCAGTCATAATGAAACGCAGGTATGGCGATTGATTTGTTTTCTCATAGGGACGCTCAAAATAAGGAAAATATTACAGAGAGAAACTCGAGCGCGAGAGGTCAACACGACATTTCGCCGTCATGTGACCAACATAATCCAATCAAACAGCCTGATATATAGATGATGTATAATAATAGTGGTTATTACGTGGTTGTCTTTCATTGTTTCGTGTAAACCCTACCAGACAGACATTTCCAATATCATGTACCTATCCTCTGTGGTTACATCTATGTTATCCTTACACTTACAGTGTAGAGATAACATGAACAGTCGTTATGAAATTGATAACAAACATGTCAGTTTCATGAAACAGGAATAGATAGCATGACCAATGAAATATTGGCAGACAACAGCAACATTTAAAAATATACAAAGCAAACTCAATTCAAGCATCGCTGCCTGCAGTAATAGAGTTGCTGTCAGAAAGCAACTTTCTGCACTGAAGTCTATCTCCGTTATAGCCGAATAATGACGGTCGGACAAGATACGGCGACAATTTCCGCGACAATTGACATTTTGCATAATTCCTCATTGACTGTTGCCATCGGCCCATGGTCAATTTCCTGTTTTCAAATATTCGTTCGATATTTTGAATGATTATCTCCATTGGCAACCACGGGCAATGCTGGTACATCGTTGTACAAGGTTTGATAAAACCTTTGATAAACCAATACTGCTGTGTACATGGATTCCGTCTCAAACCACCCAACAACCCGGCGCATGAATATTCGTGGCTGTAAGCGATGAAAAGAAAATCTGTTTGAAAAGCTCTAATTGTGAAACTATCCGCCGGCGCAATATCGACTTACTTCACTCTAATGCAAATTTTGTTTACACATAATAAGGTCCGGAAAAAGGGTCGGGATATTGCAAAGGACTGACAAAGATTCAAAATAACAGAAAAAAAAAACATTGCTGAAAGGGGGTTTATCGATCGAAATCCTCCTACAATAATATCATAAAAACCGTGACTGACCATACTCCGAATGTTTATTATCAAGTCAACACAGCAAACTTATATTACTAACACAGGTAAATTAGAGTTAAAGTTTCGATAGTGTAGCGATACATATAGATACGGTGGCTAATTGAGGACATCCTAAGATCTCGTTATAACGACTTAGTATCTCGTTATAATGAGTTAGTTTATCTCGTTATAACGACTTAGGATCTCGTTATAATGAGGTAGTTTATCTCGTTATAACGACTTAGGATCTCGTTATAATGAGGTAGTTTATCTCGTTATAACGACTTAGTATCTCGTTATAATGAGTTAGTTTATCTCGTTATAACGACTTAGTATCTCGTTATAACGAGTTTGTATATCTCGTTAAAACGACTTAGTATCTCGTTATAACGAGCCATACATATGGGTGTTGTACGTACGAAGTATTGTGTATACGTATGACCGTACGCGTACTTTCCACATACACCGAGACGAGAAAAAAAGCAGTATCACTTACCATCTTTCCTAACGAAACTCTCGACCTCCCCATCTTTCGTCATATTTTCGCCAGTTAATTGTACATACTAAATTATGTAAATTTTCCGATGGTTTCCAAGAGAATTCCACAATCGTGGTGAGTTTGTAATGTGCTTAGTATACAACCTATCATTATTATAAGTACAATGTTTTTGAACTGTATTTATGTGAAGTTTTAGGGCTAGCATTATTATACATACACAGATACAATCTACAACGTACATATACACGAACACATATATATATATAAATGTGTATCGCTACACCACCTAAACTTTATTGGCGATTTATTTCGGTTAGATACACACCCTTGGCAAGTAATGATACAATTAAAATGACATATTCATATTATAACCAGAAATAAAATCAACTAGCCTAGCTCTGCGCTTATATCAACCTTCATAACACCGACAGCTGCAATGACAGACATCGTATGATTTTAAAATAGATCCAACTGGTAGGCTTACACATACATTTAAATGCCGATAATCTAAACAATATCTACCATTGAAATACTTTAAATAACCTTCGACCACGCAAGGTATTGAAGTTGTTTTAAAGTCACCGTTTATATAGGTGGAATATAGACACAAACACAAATATATACAATTACACAATTTTACCATATACTTCGGTTTTGAAATAAATAAAAACTATTGCCTGTCTATACATCTGTGTGTACTAAATGTGTGGACCTTATCGCTAACATGTTACAGATGTCCGTCGGTAGTATATAGCTACTGATCACTCACCTGTCTTCAACCGGCCTCCCAGCGACCTCTGTAAAGTATCCTCGGATCCAACATTCTGCATCTGGGCACTTTTAATTTTAACACAATTTCTTCTTCTTTATTAAATCCTGTTTGGCACAGATGTAGCTCTCTCGCGCGTGTTGCTAGGTACGCCAGTCAGCCATGTTGGTATACGTACAAGCCGGATATCAACAGACGGTATCGGATCGTTAACTATATTGTACGTATTTACTCTACCGATCGACAGCGTACAATGGACAGATTTGTGAACGATTTAAAGTCTCCGCTGCGACACTTTTAATTACTCAGCAATTCTAAACAAATGCATTAAAGGATATCTTAACAGGGAAAACGAAAATAGACGAAATCATTTGCAAGTTATGACAGATTTCGTCAAGGATTTATAATCTCTTCAACTAGTCCTCGCTCTTGTCATCGCCTCTGAGACATTAAAGCGATATATAGGACTAGATGATTAGATATAACGATAACGATGATCTAGATCCGTGGGAAAAAAGAAAATATTAAATTCTGATAAAAAATACTGAGTTCGGTTCACAATTTTCACCATAAAATATTCAATCCACCAATATTTTCATAAAAGTACATATGACTTTGATTTTTTTTATGATATTTGATAATATGGACACGTACATCTGAATATCATAATTCATCTAGAACCTTAAATGAAAGTTCGGATTTTTCGGCCGAATACCCATGCCACTCAAAGCTTTTATACAGATTTGAGATGTTACACGTGTTATGTTTCGTGCTGTGTATATTCTACATTACATATAGTTTAGGCGGAGTTAGGTCCCTTTGTGGGTAAGAATATTCGTCTCCTAGATTTCAGCAGAGACTTACATATATACTACAATCAGAGACGTATTATACGTCTCTGCTACAGTATATGCGTCTCTGATTTCAGTGTATGCACAATTTGACTTTGCAAAATAATATGATGGCTAGCAAGTCTTTTAAAGATTAATAATAGCACTTACAGGTCGGGATTTGAGAAAGGAATATGTTGTATGAGGCCACTAATGTGGGAACTCCCTTTAGAATTCGGAACACAGAAGTGACAAAGTGAGGCCCGGTAGGCAGTGGGTTCTGTCCCTAGGCCGGGAAAATCAAACTCCTTATAATGTTAGTTGGTATTTCCTGCGACCGGATGGGATACTGTGGTAGGCGCCTTCGGCATGTGATTTTCAGTGAAGTAGCATTCTTAGGTCGGCATTAGGATAATATACAACATTTGATATAGCGTCCTATCTCGCTAACATAAGCCACTCTAAAGCGTTTTACACTGCATAGATATGCAGTTAATACAATTAGCATATACATTAATTAATTCATTTTTTTGAGGAATTCGCATGAGCTGCCTTATCGGGCGCTAACTACTAGTCCTATGCCACCTGGCGCATATCTCCATATGTGTGTATGCCTGCGTGTGTGCTGGAGATGTATTGTGTTCTGTTTTGTAGTGGGACCGTGCTTCCAACGGCATCTTTTATAGTGCCACCTCACTTGAATGCTACAGCACAGATACCGCAACCTCCACCCCAGACCATTGTATACTCCACCTGGGTTGTTGGAGTTGTGTATTAGTACATAAACATACACTGCCTCCAGCAAACACGCATACATAACGCACATCATGCAAAAGGCACGTCCTTAAATGACTGAAGCTGTTAATCAGACGGTATGTATAAATTTAACAGCAAATCTACAGAATCAATAGTTATTAAAAGAATATTGGGGCAGAACGTTTGTGAACTGCAAACTTTTATGCGATTTTTGTCCCGTGGAACTTAGTCTTGTAAGTTTTGCCTTTGAAATCGGACTGAGGAGAGTTTCTGAACTGCATATATNACGCACACTATGCATTGTATATTGTATATATATATATATTATTGCCCTTATATCATCGCGATTTTTGTCCCGTGGAACTTAGTCTTGTAAGTTTTGCCTTTGAAATCGGACTGAGGAGAGTTTCTGAACTGCATATATATATATAAACATTCTCGGACACCTGTACTGCAATGGGAGCTTTACAATGGGACGGATTCTTGTTTCAATGTTTGTTTCACGTCATTTAATGTAGCGTTACACTGTTTTTAACTTGTCGGTTTCCATGAAGCTATTTTCAGTGACGAGGATGTGCCTACATGTGTCTGTCGATTCGGACAAATAACGACAACTGAGCCATGTTTGAAAATTTGGTAAATTCAAATTATGAACAAAGAAAAGAAGCAAACCGGAGAGAAAAACAACAGGAAGAGTATAGTAAGCTATCGTTTTAATTTGTAACTGGAAGCATACTGCAATATCAACGCTATCCTATTGTTTTTCTTTGCCAAGTGTTTTTTTAAAGTACGTAGTTATAGGTCTAGTATAAATAAAACTCGTTCTAAAGCATTTTACTGTTTCTGTACGGTTCGACCAGATTCTTCTACGAAACGGATGCACGCCCCAGGATGAAATATCTATTTTGACCAGAGTTCGGCGAAGATCAAGTCTGAGCTTCCTTGAGCATTAGGCGTGATTCTTTTATCCCAAACTCTCGCATCAATAGAACTTTGCTTGCGTGAAGTCTGTATTGTTTGTTTAAACAAAACCCGCAACTGTTTCCCGAAATGCAGACTCCTATAATATACAACATATCAGATAACATTGGGTTACCGTTCCCATGCACCATGACAGTCGTCTGCAACGGTGGTCGTCTGCTATATATGTGTTATGGCCAGTATTTTTGTACTGTAGAACAGTCCCATACTCGCCAATTGTCTTGGCCTGCTTTCCCCGTCCGTTTGTTTCCAATTCATAAAAAAAAAAATGTAAGACAGCAGCACTAACGTGAAAAGACAAAAAAAGGTAGGTGAGTTTTATTGACCTGTTGGGACGACATTTTATTATTTCAAGGGGCGCTTTATAGGGAAAGGACAATATCTGTTACAGTTGATTTGAAACCCACATCCATCATTTAAAGGTAAAAAAATCAATTTCTTTTTTTTTCTAAAATCGATAAAAGCTGGCTCCAATACATTCCTTTGTATGCAAGTTCATGTAACACAACCAATACACTGTATTTGTGTGACATTTCAATGGCTAGTGCGATACGTACCCTGTCACCTTCATCTGACAATTCACCGGCGTACGAACTGGCAATAAAATCACTGTTGTGTTGTTGTTCTGGAGTATGGTCATGATCTTGCCCTCATAATCGTCGGCGACTATGGCGACGTACCATTATGGGCTGGTAATGACGTAAAAGATTCGTCTCTGCTCATTTTTTAAACGTGCGATCCGTTCATCTTTCGTCATATTGCTTGGTATATATTATTAAGCTTGGTGGATTCCAAAACCGCCGTCGATTCGGCTACGCTATAAGCGCATGTACATTTAACTGGTGTTATATACATGTATGAAATGATGGTCAAATCGACTATTACACTTGGTCATAGACGAAATTCTGTTTCAAAACAACTATTTCTGTACGGTTTTATATTGAGTTAATGGTTATACATGTATATCACACGGTAAACGCCAATCCTTGCCGTGTAGTTGAGTTGATGCGGTGGTAAATCGGCATAAATCGCACTTCTGTATATAATTAATGAAGAACCTATACCAATTCGTTTTCCGGACAAAAATGGCACTTCGAGTAGCATTGTTCACAGGGACTTGCGAATTTGATACTGCTATATTTGGACCTAAACTAAGGTGTTCAGAGTAACTTTACACGTTTTAGGGGTTTAGATTATTTCGGTAAAATGCCTCTCTCATTGGGGGATGGCATGTTTACCGAAAGTAGATATAAACCTCTTAAACCTACATTATTCTGAACACATTAATTTAGGTCCAAATATTGCTGTAACAAATCTCAAGTCCCTGTGGTATTGCTCTTTACATGAGCATTGTGAATATGGACTGGTAACTAGGAGAGTATTTGTAACCTCTAGCACACGTTATCAGACATCGTTAAGATGTTTCAAATATATCTTTATGAAACCGTTTTTGTACAAAGATACCATTGAAAGGTTGATTGAAATTCATTATTGCTTTGCCTTGACAGGTTCCTATTTCAACCCGCTCAAACATTGCATTGACTCTTCTCTCGGATCTGAACGGCATCTGTCCTGCCAACTCCTCGTCATATTTCTGTTGAGCTTGAGGAGGTCTGAACGCATTGATGGTAGCAGTAACTGTCCTAACAATGATAGATGTGGGTTTGCAACGAACTTGTCGAATAGTTTCCACTTTTCATATGTCAATGACAACTACTCTATGTAGTTAATATAACTTTGGCAACTACTTTGGCGCTGGGTACGGAATATAACGTACTCAGCGACTGAAAGTCTAACAGGATCAATGTTAATAGTAGTTGCATGCCCCTGTGGACCGAGTGGCTTCTTCTGAAGACCGTTGTTGCATTCCCTTTGTAAAGTCGCTTAGCTTTTCGCAGTCTAGCCATGCATCTTCGTGGAAAACTCGGTCAAATGGGCAAACACTATCTAAGATCACCCAACTAACGAACTGGGCATGAAGAGCTATACTATGTTGTGTATGTTGGCTGCGTCCTAATGGCGACCCTTTTCATGCATGGGTGATATTATAAGAAAGTCTGTATCAGGAAAATGACTAGAATGAACTTCAGCAATATATGATACGCATGTCCAGATACAATTTGTCCGTCCAACTGTTTTGTCATGCTCATAAAATACGGACCTGCTATGGAATGTGGTGGATTACTTACGTGCTTGATGCTTTACACAATGCTCCCGACACATATTTCGTTGAATGAAAGACACGTTTTCGTTTCTACCCAACTTTATTTGAAGATGCTGGAATCATTTTCAAAAATGATAAAAGTGATAAAAATGGTTCCCTTTGAAGACCTGTCCATATTGTAAAACCAAGTTAAAGGCAATCTTGTTTTTCCTTTTAACACAGGCTCTAATAATTGGATACTTAATGCTGCAATGGTTTAATATGATGACGAAATTTTGAATTCGGTAAAAAACCATTAAACCCTATTCGTGTGGAACACATTCCGACAGATTTTCAACAAATACCTTGAGAATAACAACAAATCTGATCACACTGACATTTGGACAACACTTGATCCAAAATGCAACTGTCTTCTACTTAGCAACGCATTTCCATTTTGTTTTGGATGTACTTGCAAGATCTTGGCAGTACAACTTTTGTGTTGAAAACTTCACTAGTAGATTCAGGTGTTCAAGATGTTCTTCGATTGCCATGAAAGATGTTCTTCGAATATTTCAATTGTATGTGACATTTTCAGCAGTGAAAAATCTTTTCCTAGTGACATTATTCTGTGTAAATTATAATTTGGATGACATTTATCTGAAATCTTGGACATGGCAAGATCAGTCCAGTCAAGGATGTATAAACTACTTCTTGACATAGAAATCCAACTGCTGAGACTGAAGTTAAATGTCACTCAATTATTAGTAATCTTATTTTTTTTATACAAAACCCTTTTTTACATGATAAATATAAACTTCTTGGACATTAAAAAACAAAATATGCACAATTCTGGAATTTGGGTTTAGTGGAATCAACACAAGAACACTGGTAATAGAATTATATATATTATTTCTTTATTCTATAAAAATGTACATTATATTACAATACATTACAGGCAAATGCCCCAGTTTAAAAAATAAATATACAATATCTGAAACAGTTACAACCTATTTCATCTACAGGTTTTATTAAATATGGTACCATTTACATTTTGATGGAATAATACAATAGTAGTTGAGTTGATTTTGAAAGTTGAGCCACAACATCAAAGAGAATTTGAAGCAACTTAGTACCCATGTTCAAAAGCTTTAACAGATGGAACTAGAATGATGAATTAAAGATTCTTTATTTAACTCATTCACCCCTGAAGTTTCATAATGAACTATTCCAACCTTTGTACTGGAAGAGTTATGATTCAGAATGTATGAGAGATATGGGATTAATATTATCACAGTAGGAGTACAAAAACAGGAATCATAAACATGGAACAATCATTCAAACAAATGTTCTACAAAGAACACTCACTCTCACAAAACCTTTCACAACAAAACATTCGCGCATATGTAAATAAAAACACAATACATACAATATATCACTAACATGGCTTTATATATTGTACAACTAGATTCTTTCTAGTAATGCCAAATAAGAAATAAATGAATCACTAACATTTGTTCATGATCTATCAACAACTGATGTTAATTCTTTCAGTAACGCTACTGCAGTAGTGCTAAATTTGGGGAGGACAAAACCTTGAACAAACAACTACACTGAATACGTATTTCTCAAACAAAGGGAAATGCTGCCTTGGGTCATTTATAGTTATCTCCCTCGGATGTTGCTATTCCTATGATTCATTTTCTCATAAAAACAGTTTGATGTGAAAGGGTTTAACAATGTGAGTTTTCGGGAACATATAAAAGTTAACTTTGATAGCAACATTCTTAAAAGATCATTAAAAATGTTAAGAAAAAAATAATGAAACACTACATTTACTTTGAGAAGCTTTTTTGACAAAGATTTTGCTGGATTTAATTAACTTCATTCAAACTAGTAATGAACTGAATGGTACATTTTATAAAAAAAGGATATTTATTAAAAAATATTCATCCCGAGAGTAAAAAAAAGATGAATGAATTATTGACAATATCTGATCACTTTTGATAATACCAAACATACCTTGTGATGTATGTATTCATTCAAAGAAATTCATCAGGATTTGCCATGAACATTGAGACAGACTTGACCGTACATAAACTATTCAGATTCATCGTAATTATATGTACATTCATTTACATGATACCTTCAATATAATATCATATACAAATATATATATAAATATCCTTTTGATTAAAAGGAACTTGAACAATATTAAAGATATGAGTAGAAATAACACATATAACACATCCTTTGCATTCATAGAGCTATGACCGCAACTGCATCAGTGTCATTTTGAAGCTTCACCCTATAGGACCTTTGTCAGAAGCAAACATATATCTGGATGGCATTTGGCAGTTCCAGAAATGTTGTTTGCATCGACGATACAAAAACTTCAATTCCATGAACATCACTCATAATTATAAATTTTAGAACGTAAATACAGATAAACTTCTGGTACGAATAGTAATAAAACCCTTTGAATTGGATTCAATGCAGAAGCAGTAAGATGTCTATGCATGATTGCTGGTTGAGGCATTTAAAAACAAACAAACATGAACGATCAATGGGACACTACCAGACTCGAAAAAACCCTTTATTACCGGTTTATTTCATTTACCATCCCAATCATTTTTAAGATTAAGGAATTTCTTTAGCTAATTTTGTGCACCCCACATTCCCAAAGACACAAGGTCTTGGGGAGCAGCCTGGTACCCAGGTATGTGCAGAACTCTCTATATAATAAACTTTGTTATAATTCTACCTATCCTATTAACTATCTACCCCACTCTAAAACAACCTTAATGATAGCACTGTGACACTCACCTGACACCACATGTCTTAGTTAGAAGTTACCAAAACGACAAATCTCTAACAACTAGTAATTATTGCAATTTATATCAGTTCACAGATTTTTATAATCTAATTTTGAAGACTTGTGTTACCATAGCAACGAATGTCTGGGAAAAAATATTTTCAAAACACTTCTTGTCGGACTTTAAGTTTCTGTTTACGACCTTTACACCATTTTTTTTTATAAAGGATCCTTAATTATGTCAGACCGAGTGCCAAACCCCATTACCCCGATACTTATGACAACCGTATCAGTTTACAAATTTTCAGAATCTAATTTTAAAGACCTCATTAACAAATGTCTGTCAGAGGACAATGTTATCAAAGCAGTTCTTGTCCGACTCTTAAGTTTCCATTTACAACCTACATACTAACAAAGTGTTCTTAACCATGTCAGTCCGAGTGCCAAACCAAGTGACCCCGACACTTGTGACAAGCGTATCAGTTAACAAATTTTAATAATCTAATTTTGAGGACCTAGTTACTTTAACAACCATTTTCTGGGGACAAGATTATCAAAGCAGGTCTTGTCTGACTATTTTCGATCTATATACCAAGAAAGGATCCTTTACTCATTCTCCCCTGAAATTTCATAATGAACTATTCTAACTTTTGAATTGGAAGAGTTCAAATGTGTCTTCAGGGGTGAATGAGTTAACCAAGTCAGACCAAGTGCCAAACCCGGTGACCCTGACACTTGTGACAACCATATCGGTGTAATTATAAGGACTTGTTTAACAGCTTCTGTCTGGGGACAATGTTATAAAAGGAGTCCTTGTTATACTGACCCAGGATCCTTAAGCTTGTAAGACTTACTGCCCTTAGTGCCAAACCCAGTGACCCGATACTTCTGAAAACAATACTCTAGAATATCTAATTCTACCAACACTCTCCAATCTAGACCCAAGTCAACAAAATGTCTGTCCTATACGTCTATGTGAATCTATGGAAGTCTCTATCCCTACAGTCCTCAGTAGTTGTTTTGTCTCGGTTTCGTCATTTTCCGCAGTGTTGACTGGGCCATGAAGGTGTTGAACTTGTCCACGATGCTGTCGTATCCCCCCTTCAGGGCCAGGTCATGGGCAGTTTCTCCTCGATCATTCTTCCGACCAACGTCAGCATTACATCTACAAAGACGAAATAATAATATAAATAATAAATAATAATAAAGGCTTTATTTATTCTTGATAACATATTGAGCATGAAGCTCATCTTACATTATGGTCAAGGTACAATGTATGATAAAATGTACACTCTGGCCATCCTTTGAAAACTGTCAGCTTTCATGCATGGTGTTCTTGAACTTGTTGTATCAGGCAAACTATGACATATCTATTAAAATCATAGACTGCAGTATATATTTTTGAATCTCAGATTTCATACATGTTTATTTTACTGTTTTATTAAGTATGATAATCGATTCGTACAGTATCTTTTTTTTTCTATATTTTTTTAAATTTCCTAGTTTGCTGTAATTCGTGTGAACCTACCCTAACAAAGCATCAATTGTCTTTAGTCCAGCAGGACCAAGGTTGATTGCATCATGCAAGGGTGTATTTCCTTTCCTGAAATATAATAATACCATAACACATTAGTGGAAATTTACTGAATGCATGATTCTTAAAAAAAGAAAAAGTTCTGCATCTGTGTATAAAATTTTCCTTCATGAAAAAGCTGTATAATATTTCTAAATTTCACACCAAAGTAGCGCATGAACAGTTTTCTGAGTGAATTTTTCCATTGAATTACATTAATTTATAAAAAAAACTGGTACATTTGGAATAGTTTTTTTAAAACTAGTGAAATTCACCACTGTGTCTAACTAAATATCAGCGATATAATGTTACGTCAGTGGAGATTTGTAGATTTTGTATGTTTGCCCTCTGGGCACTCACATGGAGGAGGGTCCCTTCTGGTTGATGTCGGCCCCGTTCTCCACCAGGATGGGGATACAGTCCACTCTCTTGTTCCTTACAGCTACATATATACAAGGCAGCCCATCCTTGTTGGTACAAGTAGCCTCTGCTCCCTATAACAAAGAGAAAGAAAAAAGCAAATTAGATTTAAGGGAGTTTGCTGCTATTTCTATAGGACACAGAGTCTTTATTCCAAAAGAGTTGAACACAAAGATATTTTCTGGAGAGTAGATTGGACTTATTGAGTCCCAGCAGTGTCAACCAATTAACCCCTAAAGCCACATTTGAACCTTACCAAATCAAAGACTGGGCAAGTCTAGTTTAAACATGTAGGGGTGAATGAGTTAACATTGTATCGCCAATGAAGAAGAGTTCCATTTTTTTCAACTTTACTACTGCACAAAAAAACTCTGACATGGTGATTCTTCTATTATGAAGCAGAGCGCTAATCCACTTTGGTCACGATATTTGTTACCCAAAACATGTTTTCTGTTATATTACTCAGAATAATTTCAAAATGTGGTATTAAACTTCTTAACAAGAGATAATGAAAAGTTCTTTTTTCACAACCAATAAGAGTTTCTATGTGATGTTTCAATGACTAGTACGATATGTACACTGTCACCTTCATCAGACAAATGACCAGTGAAGCGTATGCACACAAAGGTGTAAAATGTGTACGAGTTGTCCACAAAATTGGTGTTGATTCGGCTACAGTGTAAGCGTATGTACAATAGTTGTTATATATGTACCATAATGACTCGATTCACCTACGCTTTGTTTAATACAGGGTCAAAGTCAATTTTCATAATGCATACTTAACCTGAAGAAAATGTTTAGAAATATTCTTTACAAGAGGCCCATTTGTAACTTAATTCACTGATTTCTAATTTGAAATATATATGAATAGTCAAAGTATCTCCCCTAATTAAGTCTTATCTGTTTAGAATGTACATATACAAGACCTGACATTGCAGTTGAACAGGCACAGAGATTATATAAAGAGATTATTTTCCTATTGAGGTAGAATAATGCATGTTTATATGAAGTGAAATAAGTGCTTGAGGTACATATGATGTGAAATGAGTGTGAAAATATCTCTTCATCTAAACTCAAGTTTCAATGCTTCATGGAGACCTACATTAACTCATTCACCCCTGAAATTTCATAATGAACTATTCCAACCTTTGAATTGGAAGAGTTAAAATGGATCTTCAGGGGTGAATGAGTTAATATTCATCATCAGAAAAAAAGAAATCTAAAATACATTTAGATATAAACCGAAATTTTCAATTTCCTTTCACAGATCTTACCTCATCGATGAGTTGCTGAACATCTGTGGGGTCACCCTCCCCGGACGAACCCAATTCCTTCAGCAACTTCAGGTCCATGGCCTGTAAGCAAACACACATAGTAGACCTGGCTTATTGAACAGGCTTATCTCGTAGTAAAACAGGGTCAATAAGGGTTATTATAATCAGATCAACAATTTATGAATAATTTATCAGCCAATATGCATATTTGCTTTGCATATATTTCACCATCGACCCACAGGAGAATGTCACAGTGACATGAATACATTGCACTGCACAACCTCTGTTGGTGATGCAGATATTCTTCAAAATTCATCCCAATATCTCCAATTATTTAAAATTTACAGCTCAGACAATATTTCTCTAAAACCTTTTGAACTGACTTGACCTTTGACCTAGTTACAGTGCACTGCACACCTTCTAATGCAGGTATACTAATAATTTATAAGTAGGACCATCACTGTGACAACATCCTGGTTGTATACTTACTGCAATTTTTGGACCTGGCTTCCTCTTGGGCCGTTTCTTTGTGGTTTTTGTTTTCATGGGTATCGTTGTATCATCACTTACTAGTGAAAGAAAAAAAAGACACCCTAACTTAGAATTTACAATCAATCCAAGGGAACTCAAGTTATCGCATGGAAACCTTATTTCAGACGACGCAACCGACGTCGACAAAATAATACCTATATGTCGCCTCGCATTACAGGCGACACAATTAAAGGGGCATAACTCCATTAAAAACTCGTTCGAGCTATATTGGTATGCAATATATGTACCAAGTTTCATCAAGATATGTTCATGAGAGAGAGGCAGGAGAGCGATGACAAGGAAAAACAGTTAATGGACGAACAGGCGGACGGCCAAACAACGCAGCCCATACCAATATACGACTCTCCCAATGACCGGCATATAAAAATAGAAAATAGAATTACTTTCATCGTCACTGCGGTAGGTAGACATGTTGGATCTTTCTGTGTGCATGCTGAGGTAGTCACCAGTGATGCCAAGCTTACGACCGGTCAGTGGGTCCTTATTTCCTCGTATGGCAAATGTTAAGGTAACACTCAACTCATACCCGTCCTCCTGGACAGTGCTTGTCAGCAGCTGAAAAAGACCCATACAAACATTAAGGAAACACTCAACTTGTACCTGCCCTCCTTGACATTTCAAGGGCCATAACTCCAGAAAAAAACAGTCAAATTGCTCACATGGCCGTTCGGCTTGGGTGCCTAAAATTGAAAAAAACTTTAACCCCATAGTGAAGCTAACAATTCTGCTGTAAATTTTACACCAACCTTGCCCATTTTAGGTTCTCCAATAAGTGCCCTGAACTCTGCGTCATTCTGTGCATGAACTTTAAGGTGCTGACTGATGTGTTCAATCTGTTTCCTCCAGTAACCTGACAACACAACATTGGTTTAGATAAGACGCTGACTATAATGGACAACGGACAACTGACATGCTACCACATAAGCTCACTTGCTGTTGGAAACTGGAAAGACATGGATTGATAAGGGACTCATAAGTGCTTAAATCAAAAGAATGAAAATCCAAGCCTTAACTATTGTAAAACATGCAGAAATACAGAAATTTGGGTCATGTAGGTTAAAAACAAGTAATGATGATTATTATTGTAACATATTATTTTATATTATTGTAGTTTACTGTAAAATACAAGCAAAGCCATTGCACAGCGAATCATTTGGAGTAAGTTTTACACGCTGGTGATACCTTTGCCGGGACTGACAGAAGTCAACAGGGGTCTTCTATCCCTCATCTGTTTCTCAAACGCTTCTTTCTCCTCCACCTGCTCCTTTTTCTTGCTGAGACCCTTCTCTGAGGGGTAGAAGAGGCCCACGGTCTGGGTACTGACAGAGGTCGTAGGCCGTTTAGGAGGCGCATCAACCGGGTAACTCACAGGTAGAAACTGTACAAAGGGATTGTTCAAAGAATCGGTTACATTTTATGTTTCTATAAATACAATACACAGATTCCAGTCCTGCTGAGGGAGTTTAAAAGAAGATAAAGATTGTTTTTAAATAATATCATTATACCAAATCAATGCATTTCAACACAAATTGCCAAACTAAGTAGTTAGGGAAGAAGAACATAACCACCTATCAATTGATTGATTGATTGATAGATTGATTGATTGGTTTTACGTCCGCCTCACTACCGAGTAGTTTGGTTATCCAGCAGACGATCCACATATCGAACTCTCCTGTAATACTCGAGGTACTACAAATGACCTTTTTAGCAGGACATAGTATCTATAACCGCTACTCCCATAACATGAGAGGCCGCTGGTCGGCCTTTTTTCAATTGGATATGATTTTGCCGACTGCGACGCCTGTCAAAAGTTTTTCGCCGTGTAAAACCTCTAACATTGTTGGAGTACTATAACCGCATGTGTCCCTATAAATACATCTGGTCAATGGCCTTCTAGTGTATCTGATATCATCACAGTAACATCGAAATTTGAATTCTGAGTGAATAAATGGCCTAATAAAATGGTCAAGGGGACACCTTTTTGATGACCATAAAATGTCTCTAACTACAGATTATTGACAGACTGGTACTCACATTGTTTGGAACAGGAACATGCGTGTTGTCGACGAGATGAGCCCCAGGCAGTGGACCCTCACAGACCACACAGTGGGTAGTGTTGAACGGGACCATAGACTTACAGTACGTACATATGTCCATCTGTGATGCAGCACAAGATAATAATTATGTTGGACAAAAAAAACCATTGTGTTTCCCATAATCCTACCTACCCCAATTTTTTGTGCCTACCCTAAACTTTTTAGGCAATTTTCAATTTTATGTTGTTAAAGTCAACAACATAAAAAAAAAATTGTTACCCACTTAAATTTTTCAAACATGTACAATGTAACAGGAAGCATACATTTTTTTGTTTGGCCTTATCAATATATTCAATAACATGTACTGTAAACAGTATGAATGCAATTTAAGTACAACATTGCTAATATCAAATGAGAATGCATCTCTCATATCAGATCAAATTAAAAAAATAAAATTTGCATCTCAGAACTTGTTATCAAGTAAAACAAAATATATTTGGTAAATACAAAATAATATCCAAGTGGAAACTGTAGCGAAAACTATTTCAAAGTCTACCCCTGTAGTCCCAAAAAGTCCCTCAAACTACCCCTGTAATCGCAAAGTCCCTCAAACTACCCCTGTAATTGCAAAGTCCCTCAAACCACCCCTGTAATCGCAAAGTCCCTCAAACTACCCCTGTAATCGCAAAGTCCCTCAAACCACCCCTGTACTCGCAAAGTCCCTCAAACTACCCCTGTAGTCCTGCAAAGTCCCTCAAACTACCCCTGTAATCGCAAAGTCCCTCAAACTACCCCTGTTATCGCAAAGTCCCTCAAACTACCCCTGTAATCGCAAAGTTCCTCAAACTACCCCTGTAATCGCAAAGTCCCTAAAACTACTCCTGTAATCACAAAGTCCCTCAAACTACCCCTGTAATCGCAAAGTCCCTAAAACTACCCCTGTAATCGCAAAGTCCCTCAAACTACCCCTGTAATCGCAAAGTCCCTCAAACTACCCATGTACCGGTAATCGCAAAGTCCCTCAAACTACCCATGTAATCGCAAAGTCCCTCAAACTACCCATATAAGCGCAAAGTCCCTCAAACTACCCCTGTAATCGCAAAGTCCCTCATACTACCCCTGCAATCGCAAAAGTTTCAGGTTTGCGTACGCTGCATTTTTAGTAAGTAACAAATGACTGACCTTGCGTCCGGCTCCATAGGGAGTAAGGGGTTGCTGTGGAGCCGAGGCCATCAAATTGTTGTTGTATGATGAGTTATAGTAGGCAGCATTTGGTTCTGACAGTCGATCAGCGTAACCGTACACATTCCTAAAATACAAATCATGTGACAAAGGTTTATAAAAATGTTGCAGATAACAATAAAACACTATTACTGTGAAATCAGATATTTTTGTGGGGCCCAAATTTCGTGGTTTGACGGCAAAACACCATTTCTTGGGTACATGAATTTGTGGATTACGAGTATCCACTCAAATGGAGAATTGCTTTCTATCAAACCTTATGGACCTAAGAATTTGTGGATGAAGAATACCCTCAAAAAAATAAAATCCACACGGAAATTAGTGTGATTTCACAGTTTGTAACATCACTGTGCCCAAATCAGGACACTTTTTTAGATAAGTATCAATGTTCTTCATACCATGCATACTGTCAGTTTCAAATATGTTTGTTAATTTTTTCATAAAAAGATACTATCCACTTTTCATTTCTATTACAAGTTGATATTTCGGGTGCATGGTTCTATAAATTAAACGAACAATACCATCCCTTAAACCGGCGTAACCGTACCCTGAAAGGGACACTTCAGTATTTTGGCTAATATTTGGGAATAAACAATCAATATCAGCAGAAAAGAAGAAACATTTCAAATATTTTAGAGTCAAACAGGGTTCTGATTAAATTTCTTCTAAAAACTAGCATTAAATTTGATAAAATAGACTTTTGAAAAGGGAAAGTTTTGTTTTCGTCATATTTCTTACATTTAAATTGGCCATGCAACGATAATCAGCAGCCAATAAAGCTGACATACAGTTAAATTGTCATAAAAGTATTATCAAATGAAAACTGTATACATAAAGGTACTTCTCTGCATGGAATGACAGAGATAGATAGAGTGCCTTTTCATTGTTACCAGAAACCCCCAAATGAGGGATTTTTTTTATCAGGAAAACTGTTATACCCCCAGTTGTTGAGGATAACTCTATGTTATAGAGGACCTGAGTGTACAGAATCTTGAAAATGTATCAAATACAGCCTAAAATCTAAAATCCAGTGGAAACACTGATCTTTAGATTAGACAGTGGAGCCTGTACCGAGAGAGTAGAGCCTGTACCGAGACAGTAGAGCCTGTACCGAGACAGTAGAGCCTGTACTGAGACAGTAGCGCCTGTACCGAGACAGTGCCTCCTTTGATGATACAGTAGGACCTGACTCATCACTACCAGTATATTAGACATTGTCTTTGGACCGTTAACCCTTTCACCACGGTAGACCATAATGGACTCATCCAGATCAATGTATGGTAGAGTCTACTAAAGTTAAATAGGGTTGAAAGGGTTAAGGCACCAAATCTATTTCCTCTACCTACCTCATGTAGTCTGCCTGCTGCTGATGCCGAGAGTTCGGAGATACTGACTCCTGTTGATGTCGGTCCCAGTAGCGGTCATTACGACTTAGTTCATAAGACTTCCCTGGCTACAAAACAAGAAACAGGTACATGTAAACACAATGTATAGTACCTACAGTGTTAAGTCTTCTAACTTCACAGAATTACAGGTTCAAAACAGAAAAAAACTTATTCATCCCTGTTCAAATTCCATAAATAAAGCAAGTAATTAATGATTAATTAGTGGAAAAAAAATCACACCTTGAAACAATTTCTAATTGATAATTTTGACTCATTTTTTTTTAAAAGAATAACTTTTGGCATTTGCTGATCCAGCACAAGTTCTTTGCTATAACTTTGATCAACTCTGCTGGACTGTGTCATTCAAGTGAAGGATTTACGTATAACTTACAGCAGAGGACCCCTCCCCTCGTCTGGAGTTGAGGAACCGAGGCTCGGCCTGAGCCTTGTGTCGAGTGCTCCCACTGACATGCATGTCTGTCAAATAAATCAAAAAGTGGTGTTAACTAAATAATACTAGATTATGTTTATCAAAAGCTAAAAATTATAGACATCCAGTGTATTTCAAACATAATGTCAGATTTATTGTACAAGAAATACATAACGTCTCCATCATAATTCAATGCATAAAATGCTGCTAAATGCTGTGTAACTGTGGTGTTAACTAAATAATACTAGATTATGTTTATCAAAAGCTAAAAATTATAGACATCCAGTGTATTTCAAACATAATGTCAGATTTATTGTACAAGAAATACATAACGTCTCCATCATAATTCAATGCATAAAATGCTGCTAAATGCTGTGTAACTGTGGTGTTAACTAAATAATACTAGATTATGTTTATCAAAAGCTAAAAATTATAGACATCCAGTGTATTTCAAACATAATGTCAGATTTATTGTACAAGAAATACATAACGTCTCCATCATAATTCAATGCATAAAATGCTGCTAAATGCTGTGTAACATCAAAATTTTCTTTAGTTTCTTTGCTTCTGTTTTCCCCCTTAATAGTACAATATAGTAGGTTATTCTGTCACAAGTTTTAAATTATAAAAGTAAAACCTGTCTTAGTCAACAAGTTTCATCATACTACACAAACACGACAGAGGATAAGATATTGTCAGGTGCTATGACCTCTTGGTGATCTAACAAGATATTATGTCACATGACTATCTAAGGTCATGTGACATATGGGCGGATTGGTCAAGTGGTTAACACTCCGGCCTTCCAAGCAGGCGGCCGGGGTTCGATCCCCAAAGTCGCTGTACGCATGGAATATTAAAGAAAGTGTTTTTCTCCTGCCCACACAACTCCAACAACCCAGGTGGAGTATAAAATGGTCTGGGGTGGGTGTTGCGGTATCTGTGCTGTAGTGTTCAAGTGAGGTGGCACTATAAATGATACCGTTGAAAGCACGGTCCCACTACAAACAGAACACAATACATCTCCACCACACACACAGGCATATACACATAGGGAGATATTAGCCAGGTGGCATAGGACTAGTAGTTAGCGCCTGATAAGGCAGCTCCTGCGAATTCCTCAATATTGTATTGATTAATATATATGTTAATTGTATTGACTGTATACATTGTATATCTATGTACTGTAAAGCGCTTTAGAGTGGCTTATGTTAGCTAGATAGGGCGCTATATCAAATGTTATATATATTTATTTTATTTATTTATGTGACTACCTATGGTCATGTGACTATCTTTAATCATTTGACTATCTATAGTCATGTGGCTATATCTGGTTTCTTGACAAATATCAGTAAACACAATTCATTAATTGTGAAAAGTGCCAAAGATGGCATTAAAACCTTAAAATTTCCAACATCAGAATTTTACATGGCCTCAGACCACAGTTAATGATTCCATTTTTTTGTACACAAATGTAGTGCAATTCTCAATTTTAGGCTCGTTTTTAAATGAGTTTTTATTTCTTTAATGTGAAGGAAATGAAACTACATGTTATACCAAAATGAAGCATGATCTTTTTTCCCTTTTATTAACGTAGATTAATTTATGTGAAATTTATTTTGGTGGAAGGGTATGGTTTGTTGTTGGGCTCCTGAGCATAAACTTCAGGGCCATATCATAGTACCATGGAGTTATGGTGACATAATTAAAACTATCTTTAAAAAATGCTGGTCATGAATAGTTTTCCAGCCCACCACAAATGTGTCTTGGATAGCTGAACAAAACCTATAAAAATCATGTCTCAAGCAAAATCAAAGAACATTTTTTAATTGGTTTTTCTTTGGTAAGAACATACAAGGAAGTTAATTGTGGTCTGAGGCTACATGTATATTTTGTCCAAAATTGCACCAATCAGAACTAACAGAACACATTCTAGTATTTTACATAATATTCACGTCCTCTGTACTACAATGTATACCCACCAGCCATTTTCTGGGTTGCACTCTTCATAGCTCCCACATCCGTCCAAGCAGATTTGCTTGAAAGCATCAGGTTCTTGGCGGCCCTATTCACATTCAACTAAAAGGAAATAAGTGTTCTTATATAAATAATCATACCTGCCATCATGAATCCATTTTTATGAACAGTCATTGGAGGTGGGGGGAGAAGTTTTAATTTTGAAATAAGTAATAAATAAACAGTGCAGTAAATGTCAAACAACACATGGTCAAGTGTTGATAGGAAAGAACAAAGAGATTATACAAAATGTCATCAAACTATTTGTTCCATATCAAGTATTTACATAACAATTATGTTTAAAGTTCTGCATTTGAAATTATTTTTACAAATTAGAAGTAGAATAATGATACTTCATACAAGTACCAGGGGTGTAAAAATCCACTAGCCCAATGCCCAGAGCCACCAGACTTTCAGCTTGGGCTAGTGAAATTTAGAGGCTTACTAGCATGGAGCTAGTGGAAAATATTTTTACAAATTAGAAGTAGAATAATGTTACTTTATACAAGTACAGTTTCACAGGTACCATTACACATAAACATTTCTGGGTTGGCACTAAATAATTAGCATATTGGGAAATAGACATTCTGTTACTAGGTTCAATGACGTCTGCTACTTACTCTGCGTTGCTCTTTCTCAATCTCCTGCTGAAATTCTAAATCATCGTCTTCTGGCATGAGAGCGGGACCCGGAACATATTCAACTTCAAACACCTTTGTACAAACGTTACTTTCTCGCATACCATCTCTGCAAAAGTATATTCAACACATCAATTTAGACAGGATTCTGAGTACTGGGTAAATTGGACAGATGGAACTTCAGGTGGTTTACAATGAGAATAATTTCAAGGACAATTTATTCACCCTGACTAATGTTCCTGCAGATTTGTTGAAACTGAATGGAATGTACCATAGGTATGCTTTATGATAGAGGCGTAACAATTCACCGTGGTGCACTTGTACTACGATTGTATTCATGTTCTTTTCCATTCACGATATATTTTTTTAGATTTTCAATTCATCATGATCTGAATATCAGTGCTGCTTCAGCCACAACGTCTGTGACACATTCAATCTCATTGGCTGATTGATAGACCACAGTAACGAAATGAAAATCTGTGATGCTCCAGTAAACTTTGAATCGAAAATGTGGAAACGCTTCAGGTTCCATGTACCAATGGCAAAGTCAACAAAGTACAAACTGTTTAACGGATATGTCTGTGTGTGCGAGCCTTTAAATCGGGCCTAACAACCAACATGGCGCCCATCTAAGCAGAGTAAACCGCATAAAACTGGAAGAACATTCGGAGACCGGCCAAGGAAGATCAAAGGAGAATTTAAAGTCTCATTTTTATTTATATTTTATAATAAAGGTGTATCGAATCAAATTGTGGTACAAATATTGAGTACAAAATCGTGGGTAATGTGTATCAGCTCATGCTTAACTCACTAACAAGAGGACCCTGCGGGAGATTTGCCTGGGCTAAACAGGGTTTTTATCCTCATGAAATACAGTTTATTATTCTTATTATAATTATATATGCTGACTTACTTTGATACAGCTACACTTCGGACTGTCTGTTTCCCTGGAGGTAAAGTAAAAGGGCCCACATATTGCATGGTACATCGAACCACTCCAGTTTTGGGGAAGGGATCTGGCTTTGTACCATTAATTGTGTAGTGGATGTCAACATCTTTAGAGTCTGCAAGTCGTAATACATATAAATACATCACGAACAGTGGTAAATAAACTAACACAGGTATTTACATTACTCTGTAGACAAACACAGAGTCTATCAATTGTCAAAAGATCACACCTATAGCACTATATTAACTCATTCACCCCTGTAATTTCATGATGAACTATTCCAACCTTTGAATTGGAAGAGTTAAATGGTGTCTTCAGGGGTGAAAAAGTTAAACAAGTTTGACACTTGTGAATTGGGATAATGCTTAATAATATACCAGTATACATTTTTTTAATAAAAAAATTCATGAACATGTTCATGTACAGTGTATATGTAAATTGGGAGTAGAGATTTCTGTAAAGTAGAAAGTTCAATCAATTTTCTCCTTGCCATTTTTGACTTTCAAAAAACTAAATTTGATTTTTTTCCCCATAGTATAACTTGAGATTCCTGGAATTTTCCAAATTCTTAATTGGTACGAATAAAAAATCCTATAAAATCTCTGAGAAAGGGAGGGGTTTTCAATCAGTGTCAGTGCTTACCATTATTAAATATGGGTCCCAACTATGCAATAATACTGATATGATATATACATGCATCCTATATCTTTGGTTAAGCATGCAGACTGTATCAACACAAACACTATTTTTAAGAGAACAAAGAAAACACTACCAGAATTGAGCTCTATCTTGGTGTTGGAGTCGATGGATGTTTTTAATCGTCCATGCTGAGGAAGCCGCAGAGGAATGATGGTCGGCACGGCGATGGATCCTGCTGTCATTTTGCTATTTTGTCTGGGTTTTTTTTAACTTCAGTCAATGTCACACATAGCAACTGAAAAATTAAAAGAAACACTTTCTCCATTCTTATTTCTGTTTGATTGGTTAATGTTGAAATGTTTGGCCAATGGCCCAAGATGTAAGAAATTTGATCAGATACAAATGTACCTAAACTTACAGCTTTGTAACCAATTAAATTACCATTCAAATAAGATGACAAGATTTATTATTCGACCTTACACAATCACATTCAGGTCTGTGCATGTATCAAGAAATCAAATAAATAATTATACTTCATTACACAATAGTTATTGAACTAGCAGTAAAGGCAGTTTTACACACAAGCTATACTACAGTTCATGAAGACTCATGCACTACCTTATCCACACCCTACATAATCTTAATTGTTCAGCATTTTATTCAATTAGAAACCAATACATCGTTTCAGAGATACAAGTTTCTGGAACAAAAGTAACAAAATTTGGCACATGATACGATGGTGCATTAAGGGGGCATGGAAACTGCTAGTCTAAAGATAAATCTGTAGCAAATCAACTTCATTGAGCGAAAGGTTAATAAATTTGGACGGAAATCACCAAAATTTCACACCTTTCACAAAAGCTATATATACTGACTAGTACACTCTCATTTGACATGCAGTCAGGAACTGCACATCAGTGTTTTAAAACATTGTTGTGATAGTTGTCAGATTCTCTATGATAACTGAATTTAAGCATGCCCCTGATCACATGACAATGCCAAGGCACAAGTAGCATCTTGAAAACGTCATATTTTCATCTGGAAAAAAAAATAAAAAAAAATTCAGATAATTTTAATTTGCCAAAACTCATTGTTGTCTGCTTAAACAAAATTGCTTGACTGTCATGTGGTCTGGTTCATCTGGCTATTCTACAGTCAATGCCAAAGTGTAGGATGCCCTTATATATGTTTTTTTCTCAGATTTCTTCTGTATCCTTAGTAAATTAAGGCATAATACTATGTACGACCATTGGATAAACCTGCTATGAGTTGATAACCATTTTTGGTTACCCACTAATGGGTAGCACCCTGGATGTGATTTCATTGGTCAATCTTTGATGTCACGTACGTAACAATGCTTTTCGACATAATTTTCCATTGTGACGTCATGCTCCATGGCAATTGTTTCCTCCATGGGAAGCACACATGATGTATTTTCCAAAGGAAAAATGTATGGGGGGTTTTCAGATAAAATATGAATGTTATGGGAGAAACAGGTCCCAAAACTTGTGATGATTAGTTATCAATTTTATCTTACTCTTGTTAGTTAATTTTAAAATTGTAAAAGACACTTGTATCTTTATACAATGTGAAGATTAACTAACTTGAGTTAGATAAACATGATAACCATCCATCCCTCTTTAAGTCTATATATAGTATACAATGTGTGGTATAAATAGGCAGGCACAGTAACAGGGCAAGTAATGGTGTTGTTCAATAACAACAACAGGACAGGAAGGATTGCAATTGATTTTCAATTACTGTAAACTTTTAATAAACAAGTAAAGCATACTGCTATTTATTAAATCTTTCTTTAACCCGTTTATTCAACAAGTTTCACCTTTTAAGGGCTGAGAAACTGGTCACTCATTGCTATCACAGGTACTAGCCTTGTCTGTCAATACACCTATGATTATATTATAGGTGTATTGACAAACGAGGCTAGTATCTGTGATGCTATCATTGTTTTATGTGGGGGGGGGGCAAGAGTAAAGAAGCTGGGTACACAGCGCTAAAAAGTTCAGTATTACGCACTTAAAAGCCCTATTAGAAGATAGTGTAACAGGAAGAGTAGTGTTTGTGAAAATAATTAATGCATGTGCATCTAAAACCTGCATCCGACAACTCTGACAGTGACCCTCTTTTTCTCTCTCTGACTGGTAAACAGACGGTTGACCGCGCGAACCAACCACGCATTCACTGACTTTTTAGACAAAAGTCGTCGTTTCTTTTGGACTTACCACTTCCAATTGATAATTGTGTTACCATACACCTACTGTATGATTAGTTTGACTGTCAATTCGGTCAAATTTCGTGGATTAAAGGAAAGTACCTCACCAAGCACCGGACCTGTTCGGACACCTGCTTTCAGTAGATCTTTCGGATGTTTGTAAACAACGCTGAAGCAGACGGTTGTACAATTCAAGCGCCAGTGAGATAAGGATAATGTTTTGTTCACGATAGCAACGATATTTAAGCGCAAATATGTTAAAGCTGTTTTGATTGGTCCTTTGCTTGGAATGAGTTTTGGGTACTAAATTTCAAATGATGCCATATTTGGGTGCATGGCACTAAATGAATTACGATTAGGCTAGGTAACGTCAAAAATAGACGTAGAAATACAAATTTTAAACGGTCAAAAAATCTTAAGATTTTGAATGTAAACTTCCAGTCAATAAAAAACAAAAAAGCTGAATTCCATATGTACCATGTTAGACAATATAAAACCGATCACAGGAAACTTCTTTAGCAACCTCATTTTTAAACCGTGGAACTCGTTGCCTGAGGAAGTGGTCTCATCAACGAGCCTTAACTGCTTCAAGGAAAGACTAAACAAGTTCTGGAACAATCACCCGAGTAAATTTAACCCCTCATTTTGGTATTAAGACTCATTCTAATACCATACTTAACATCAAGTGACTCAACTAAAATATATGGGGTTTGAGGTTTTTTTAATGCGAACTCTACAACGGAAGGGCTCATCCCTTTTATCTACATGTATGTGAACAAACGAGTGGAATTGTTTTAAATTTTAAATCCCATTATTACTATAGACACTGCTACACTATTATGATTAAGGAAATAATAAGTGCGCAAGGTGAACCGGAAAAGTAAGTCGCGAGTGAACGAAATAACAATGATGCATCACCACAAGCTTGAACTAGCTTTCAACGATGCCACATCAGCAATTCAGCAATTCAGATATTGTCACAGGAACAGAAACCTGGCTATCCGATAACATCATCTTTAAGAAACAGTAATGACTTTGTAATACCAAATTTCAGACTTTCTAGTATAAATTCATCCTTCTTACCTTCTACGCTTCGCTCTTGGAACAATTTAGATACTGCTAAAAGATCATCGGTCACTTTAGGAAGATTCAAAAAAGCCATCTCTCGAGAATCGGACACCAAATCGCCCAGTTATTTTGGTTATGGTGAACGAAAACTAAATATCATTCACACTAAATTAAGGTACAACTGCAGTTCCCTAAATTATGATTTATTTAGAGTCAATATCGTAGATAGTCCCGCCTGTGTCTGTGGATCTCCATGTGAAAACGCCTATCATTTCTTTTTTGAATGTCCAGTTTATACACACCAGAGGTTTGAATTGTTTCAAAATCTAAATTTTGTTAATGAAATCTCCTTAGATATATTGTTATCTGGTATTCCGGATCTGTCTTCTAAACAAAATAATGATATTTTTCGTAACGTGCAAAAATTCATAAAGACCAGCGGTAGGTTTTAATTCGTAAGGCGTTTTATATTTCTATACTCAATTTGTGAGACTGTTCAATGTTGTTCTTTCTCTTTTTCTTTTTCTTTCTCTTTTTGTTTCTGTTGTTGTAATGCTACTATTATACATATTATTTGATACCCAGTTGTGCCATGTTTGTAAATCTGATGTATATATTTGAGGAAAGGGCGTAAATAATGTTGNAAAACATCATCGATAGTGAGGTATTTCCTAAAACCCTGGGATATAGCCCATTTAGCTTGGACAGAAAAACAGGTGCTGGTACAATATGTATTGAACAACCAACCACATCTTACGACCAACTGTGAGTTGATCTGCGTAAAATTAGAAATCTGTGGTTCTAAACCGCTATATGTAGCCTCCTATTACAAGCCTAAGAATCATGATAAGGTGAGTGTGGAAGAGCCTGCTAAATCATTGGACACATTCAAACAAAAAAACATGCTGAGTGTCATACTTAGATATTGGGTGATTTTAATTTCCCCAAATTCACATGGGAGGACTCTATACCAAACTTGAAGTACGATCAGCCCATCACTCCCATATACCATGATTTCATCAATATCATGGACGAATCATAACCTTGACAAATGGTAAGTAGACCAACCCGCGAGGATAATATCCTGGATCTTTTCCTGACAAACAATCCCACCTTGGTCAGTCGAGTTACCACACTACCAGGTTTGTCGGATCACGAGGCAGTGTATGACGAGGTAAGTCTGCAAAGTAAGTCAGTCAAACAGAAACCTATAGGTCTATACACTCGTACAAAAGGCAGATAGGGGTAAACTCAAGGTAAGAATGAAGTCATTTCAATCAGACTTCATAAAGATCTCTGGTTTGAGTTTACCTCAGAACTCAACACCGGTATAGCTGAAGCTATCCCAACAAAAAATGGTAGGATCCAAGGAATCCCTTCCATGGATAACGCACGAGATCAGGCGCCATATCCAGAAAGGAGACAGTCTGTACTACAAGTACAGGAAGTCTCGGATGGTAAGAGACAAAAATAATGATTTGCACCATAAACACCTGACTCAGAAGTTAATCAAAACATCACACAACAGATACCTCGAAGAACTCCTCGGTATACTGGAAACAGAAGATCCCAATCAAATAATAATAATAATATACAACATTTATATAGCGCCCTATATAATTTGTAAAATTACTCTAAGGCGCTTTACAACATATGGATAATAGTAATGGTTATAATTATGAAAACAAACAACAAAAGCTTGCAATCACTTTCATACATTTAACAAGCAATGTGCACATAATTGAACAAATAAAAGGGTGGTATTTACATGACGTCTTTGCAAAGATTCTAAAATGCAGACGTGAAGAGGTGAGTTTTGATGTCCCTCTTGAACTTGGCCAGGGTATTTGACTTCCTAATATCATATGGTAAGCTATTCCACAACGTAGCCGAAACCCTCCCAAAGCATCTGTTTCCGTAGGTCACAGTACGAGATTTTGGGACACACAACAAAGATTCTGACTCCGACCGCAGTGATCTTGACGGCTGATACAGGG
>NW_018407511.1:904606-969783 GCF_002113885.1 Mizuhopecten yessoensis
GAATATCATATGGTAAGCTATTCCACAACGTAGCCGAAACCCTCCCAAAGCATCTGTTTCCGTAGGTCACAGTACGAGATTTTGGGACACACCACAAAGATTCTGACTCCGACCGCAGTGATCTTGACGGCTGATACAGGGTAACAAGCTCCTGTAAGTGAGTCAAGTAAGTGAAAGCAACCGTGCAACACCAAAAAACTGTTCAGCTTTTTAAAATCAAACAAGAAGGATGCACAAGGTATTGTCCCATTAAAAAGAGATGGACTCCTTTACACAGGTAACATTGACAAGGCTAATATTTTAAATGAGCAGTTTCAATGCGTATCCACGCCAAATGACCCCAGGAGTTTGAAACATCTATGCCAGCAGGGAGTAACTAATATGTTGGAAAATAAAAACCTTAATCCACAGATGGTTCCAACAGCATGTACAAGTAAGTATGAACCAATGGCAGATATTTCTTTTTCGATCCCAGGCATTGATATCAGCTGGTTAATATTAATTCTATTGCCGCAATACATACAACATCCACTGAGATACTCCAGAAATGCTCATCAACATTCATACAGACAGATACCAACAACAAAAGACGATTACAAATACTCATTCTTTCCCTTAGCCATTGTCCAGCGGACCGCTATACCTCCTGATATACTTACCTATACTATCGATTCTCTCAAGGCGGCTGTTAGCGCTGTCAGCTTGCTTAGACCCTAGCAAGCCACCCCTGTTTTTACCTTCAAATATTTTATCTTTTAACCTGAAACGTAACAGTCTACAAATTAATTACCACATACATAATGTATCACTACCACTTTCTTTTACTTTACTACTGCCAGCCCAGTAGCCCTGCACTTATTGGGACACCGTTTTTAATAACAAACTGCACTGACGCGCACGCTGCGCAGAGTACTCGAAAGAGGGCGTTGCAGTATTTACAGATAGATAGATAGATAGATAAAAGAACACATCACAAGATCAGTCACAAGTTGTATAAGTTTTGGAACCCAAAATTCAACACACACACGGAACATAACCACATCTTTATCACAGGGACCTGCTAATTTATTACAGCTATATTTGAACCTAACTTAAAATAAAGTGTTCATAGTGATTTTACGTTTTAGGGGTTAGATTATTTTTCGGTAAAAAAACCCACCTCATATATTATCATCTTTTGGTTGGCATTATTACCGAAAATTGATCTTAACCCCTAAAACGTGTAAAATTATGCCTACTCTTAAAACCTTAGCTTAGGGTCCAAAAGAAGCTGGTACAAATTTCTCATGTGCCTCTGATCTTTGTAATTTTCCTCGGATTATCGGTTTTTAGAACCCTTAGGTTAGCCGCGATTTCACATTCATATCGGTGAAATCTGTTGAAGTTAGCGAGGACTGCAACTAACATTTGTACATCAATGGAAACGAGAAACTACCAACTGAAAACAGTAAAAAAAAATGAAAATAAAATAACATAAGGGGAGACCAGGGCAAGTTCAGCCCCGAGGTAAGTCCGGCCACCACTGATATCTTAAAATTGTCCTAAGCAAATATTTACAGCTTCGGGGATCTCAGCAGTTCAGATGACTTGACTGGACATTTACTCGGAAAAAATGGTGTGGAAAAGTCAGCTATAAAATTACTAAACAGGAGAAAGTTTTACTTTTGTGAGGGTAAAAAGAAAATGACGAACCCAATATTCTATATTCACGTGATGGTACACATAAAATCCTACCGTTTACTTTCTTATTGCTGTTACGAATTAATTAAAATATCAATTTGGGGCAGGTTCGACCCATGATACTGGGGCAAGTTCGGTCCATGCAACACATGGAAAGTCATGAAATTGGCGGGGAATATTTTAAGTTGCATCGTTTATGACGTCAAAATCCAATCTTCAAAAAAAATATTCTTCAAATACTTTTTTCGTGTGAATTTCCCGTCCCGCCCAGCCAACTAAACTGCTAAAATCCTCAAACCTGTAAATAGATATTAGAAATATCAGGGGTCGCCGAACTTGCACCAGTCTCCCCTAATATAATTCAATTAATTTATTTTTTATATAATAAAATCTATCATTCATTAATATTCAAAAACTTTCAAAACCCCCAGATATCTTCAATTAAGCAGGCTTAGATCGTGGACAGAGAGCTCGAGGGCAACCAGCGAGTGCGACAAGTGAAGGAGGCCATCCAGATCAGAAAACAGGGACCCGTTATAAACAGAGACGGGGCTTACCGGCTCAGCCAGGTTTACGACACCTTGTTTGCCAAAAACATTTATTCTTGTACATATTTCCAATATTCGAGATGTCCTCCATTCATTTGGAAAGATCTTCAATTACGTGAATTAAAGATAGGATCAATTGAAATGAATACAGATTAAATTTCTTTTAAGAGATATCTTGCAGATCTCACGTATCCGCGAAGTGATGTGAGATTTTATCCTAATTATATGGTAATGACGAAAGACGAACCACATACGGAATAGTGATATAATTGATGTTCTTTGTAGACTGTTTATAGTTTCATTCAGTTTTGATATTTCAGCACTATAACTATTTACTGGATGTTGATTTTGACTATACTTATCTAAAATATTTCTAAAACAATTTGTATTTTGGGTCGATATAACATTTACATGTAGTGTTGGACGGTATTTAAGTACGCGCAGCTCTCATAACGTTAACGCACAGGGACATGAGAATTTGTTAAGGTATAGTTAAATTCTCAGGTCCCTGTGCTATAAAGGTCAACTTTGTCCGTTGTGGGAACATCACTTTGAATTTCTTCTTTCACTGATGTTTGTGACCACATTAAATGGGACTCTGTTCCGTTTCTTTAAATATGTTTATTCAGCAATGAACACGGTCTGAAAAGACACACAAAGTAGTGGTAAATTGCACAATGATAATTAGCATGAATTACGTATAGAAACTAATCATAACATACAATCCTCTATCTCCCCCAAGTCTTTGGTACACGTAAGTAATAGGGTCACTCGTATTAGTCCTAGGAACAAAGACTGATGTGAAATATGAGAATTATTAAGAAATGTCCGACTAATTGTCCTAAAATAAACAAAATGAAGCACTGAGTCTCCGTGAAAAGTTGCACAACAGATATAACACTTAGGAAATGTTCCAAGTAGAAACAAGTCAATTGTTATTTGGACATTTTATAATCTGAATGCCAAGCTGGTTTCTTTGTGGCACGACCAGAAGTCCGACCACCGAGATTGGAAATATGCCCACTCCTCGCTAGATCCTGCGGCACTGAGCGTGGGTCGCTTAACTTTCTCAACTTTAGCAGCGTGTTCTCGTTTGGGTATGTGTACAGCGGAGTAAGCCGTGATGAGTGCCGCGACGATAGTGACATCCAGGTCATCCGTGACATAGTCGCAGTCTGTGATAGGGCCGGCTACAGCTGGCATTGTTGTGATGTGGCAATGATGGGGTTCAGTATTCTGACCGTGTTCATAAATGGGACTCTGTTCCGTTTACTTTAAATATGTTTATTCAGCAATGAACACGGTCTGACAAGACACACAAAGTAGTGGTAAATTGCACAATGATAATTAGCATGAATTACGTATAGAAACTAATCATAACATACAATCCTCTACACATCTGTAACTCACTGGTAGTTTATATAACAGTAAACATAGTATCTAACCGATAACTGACGAAGTCACAGCTTTCGGCCTACAGTAATGCCGGTTGAGGTCGGTTGTTGTCGTTGTCGTTTTAGTATTTTACCTCCCCGCTTTTATGTATCATTCTTGTTTCGATCTATTGACCAATCAGAGCCGAGTTAACAAATTTTCAAACATTCGGCGGACATTTTTATTTCAGCTTAGGTTTGTGATTGTTGATAAAAATGGATGTAGAAGAGATATTTTCCCTGAAATATAATGAGTTGCAGAAACGTGCAAAGTCACTTGGCATCAGAGCCAACATGAAGGTTTGTAGTGATGCTAATATATGAGTGTGTAGTTTAAATATTGCAACCTCGTCTGTTCTGTCGCTCTCAGCTGATCGTTTGGTTTCAGATTAAATATTGTTTACAGTACTGTACAGTAGCTGTAACATCGAAACCTCTTACATAAGCAAGTCCAAAATTAAATGGCACTGTCCTTATATTTATAACTGGTGTAACTATACTGTTAATAAAATTATTGCATAGAGATAAAAACACAGGTGCTGGACACACTAATACCTATAACGTTTATACAGTATTTCACTGTACTAATCATAATATAATGTTAGGTGAATAACATCAGTATGTCCAGCACCTGACCTGTGGATAATATAAAAAAAGGAAAAATTAGGAATGTGAAGAAATACTGACAGCATCGGCTAATTTTACGTTACGTGTGTTTATATATTTTAAGAAATTAGTTGAGATCATTAAAATGTATTTGTATGTAACTACAATGCCAAAATATTAATGGATGTATTAATATTCATTGCTTTTTTAGATTGACAAATTGCGAAATGCCCTTATAGAACATGTACTGGACCAGAACAAGATTACAGAAAAACAGCAGGATGCTAACGACAAGGTTATACTCCATCTATTATCTGAGATTAAAACTTTACAGAAAAGTTTTAAGATTACAGCTAATTGCTTGAATGAAATTGACATGGATAGTACATATATAGTCATTGTCATGTTGAAGCTGGTTACTATGATACACACGTAGACACAGCATGAAGTTCAGTGAGCTGTCAGTACCCTCTGGCTATACAGTGGTGTCATAAGAATAAATATATGACCCCAAAACTAAATACATCCATGACACAGTGAATGACACACCAAAGATGCTGCTTGCCCAAGGTTGTTTCAGGGTAGTTTGCTTTGCCTTAAAAATGTCTTTTAAAAGGAAACATTTTCTAGTCTGTTTAAATTAATGGAGTGAGGCTTTTGGAGTCACGTACACATATATCAAATATTTTATGTTGTCAGACAGACTCATACATTCTTACTGGTATGGCCAACAAGATCTCCACACAGTATACATCATTACATGACATTCTTCTTGTAGCACAATAATAAACATGAAACAAATATAAAAGCGGCTAGTATTCATTGACAACATGTAACAAAATATTTATATCTTTCAAAATACATATTCATTAAGGACCAAACAACCTCTAGTGCAAACAGGATTTTGGGACAAAATGACCCAGATTAATCTTTCCATCTGGGTTGTTTCGCTCTAAATCCCTAATCCAGTTTGCCCAAGATTGTTTTGCCCTAATTCAAATACATATAATTTTAAAGTTATAAATATAAATTTAAATGTTTTTAATGATTAAAAACTTACTGCATTTAATCATTGTTTCATGAATAATCTTGATGTTGGAAGAATTTCATGTGTATGCTATGTGCAGATCTTGTTGACAATGTAAGGATCCAACGAGTCTTATGACAAAAAAAGACCAAGGAAGACTAATGAAAACTTTAAATGAGATTAAAGTAGTCATATACTTTCATGTACAGTACTAAACAGGTCTGAAAAAGTTTCACCCTTAAATAATTCTAAAGCAAAACAACCTAGCGTGAAACAACTCAGGGCGAACAGGATTTAGGGTGAAATGACTTGACACTACAATCTTTTGTAAAAATTGTTTCTCATAAAAATGTCTAGTTTGGGTGAACAAGACAGATGCATTAAATGCTCAAAGTTATGACAAAAGTGCTTTAGAGTGGCTTAATCTAGCTAGATATTGCACTATATCAAATGTTGTATATTTTTATTTATTTAAGTAAATGATGCAGGTATATATATTTATACAGTTAAACAGCCCTTTTAGCCCTTATCACTGTGATTTCATTTGCAGAAAACATCAGAAAGTCAAGGAGATGAAGAGAAACCAAATGAGGTTGAAAATAAGGGGAAAAAAGGCCCAGGAAGACGGGTAATGAAGAAAAAGTGAATTATAGTATACATAAAATCATGTCAACTTAAAAATCAATAATGTCTGGTGACTACAAATTAAACTACTGAATTTCCTCATATCATGGTAATGAAAAATTAAACCCAATAATACTGATTATAACCTGACCTCTCTGAAATTTTACTGAAATTCACTTTATTTTACAGTGGTTGGGTTATATTCAGTATGGTCGTTTTATATTCATGATATAGTATCCATCAACTATTGATTTATCAGCTCGACTTTTGATGTTTTACCATAGTATATAGCATGTGTTCAACCATGAACCTAACTTTTAAGAAATTATCCAAAAAGTTTATAAGTCAGGAAAATCTTGTAAAGATTGGTTCAGACTAAATGATGGTATGCAACTTAATTCCATTCAAACATGTCTCAAAGATGCATGGTACATATATGTACATTATGTAGCTTTGAACAGACGAACAAAGCTGTGTTATATACCATAATTAATACAAAACACATTTTAGTCCTTATATTATGTTATCGCAGGGCGCAGGTACATTCATTGATCAGGTTTAATGAAATTTTCTCTTTACGCTTTATATAGCTTGTATCAAACCCAATATATTCACATTTTGTAGAAAAAAGAGAAGGTGATGAAATCAAAAGCTGTACCAGTGATTAAGGATACCAAACCTACCGCTCCAGCCAGTGTGAAGACTGTAAGGCCAGGACTTCTTGGGTCAAAACAACCTAGTGTATTATCTCCTTTGGTCAGGAAAAGTCTCGCCACAACCAAACCTTGTATTACACCTAAAGGAACTCCCAGACCCTTTAATACACCGACAAGGACTCCGAAAGCATTAACCCCACAAATCAACAAGGTCAAGTCCGCAACAACAAAAGTTGTAACACCTAAGAATGTCGCACCAAGAATTGCCACACCCAAAGTCCTCACACCAAAACCAAAGCTAACCACTCCAAAACTGTCAACACCGAAATCTGCATTGAAGTCGGCCACACCGAACAAGCCTAAAACGCAAGCATCTGTAAAGCGCATGTCAAACCAGGTAATGCCCGGTACTCATGTACATTGTTTAAGTAGCCATTCAAATTGGATATCAAATATCAATGATATTGTGACCAAAAACCTAAAATTGAAAGAAAGAAAAAATCAGTTAAGTTTTTTTGTGTCTTAGGATTTTGGTAAAAAATCTGAATATCAAAAATGTTTTATACGGACCAAGCTGAATTCCTTATTCAAGTCAGAAACGCTCTAATTTAAATCAGAAAGGTACTCATTCTTAATTAGAAAGCCACGTTTTATAAAAAAGCAGCCCAGAAAAATGAGTACATGTTTACAATCACCAATATTGAAGTCTTGTACAGAAAATATCGACATCAAATCTGTAGAATTGATAAGAGTCCAGTAACAATTATTTGTTCATCTTCCCCTCTGAGAATATATCATAGCTTGTTGTCATTTCTCCCATTGCCAGCTTTTTCTTAAAGTCTAGGTATAAGTCCAGGATGGCTGTCAAAAAAGATTTTAACAGAATTTGGACATGTACACATTCCAATCAGATAAGTCTGTTTCTACTCCCTCAAGGACTTGAGAGCTGTATATGAAACTTATAGTGTGGAGGTCGTGCGAAGATATCTAGCCTTGAGATAACACATGGCTTATTTTACCATTGGCGGTCAGGAACCATATAAATCATTGCCACTTTACTAAAATTGTTTATCTTATATAGGTTAAACATTTCATTCACTATTTTCAGTATTCATAATATCTCATTTCAGAAAAGAACACCACAGGAGGCAAAAAAGAGGCGCAGTACGTTTGAGATTGTTCCTTTGCCAGATGAGCCGACAGAGAACCAGTGCTGCACACGGAGAAGTACATTTGAAAAGAAGTCGGTAGAGGAACGGAAATCAGGGAGCCCAGGGGCGCAGGAGATGCTTGGAGCTCTCACAGAAAACATGGGCAGTGCTGAGATGAAGGAGAAGCTGCTGTCAGCCATTGATAAAAAAGTGCAAAAGAAAGGTGATATGTTATAACATGATATACATGGTAACTTACACTTAAAATTTACATATCAGGCATAAGATTAAATGTCACATATTCTAGGGAAACTTGTTTTATTGATGTGGAGGATAGGGTAGTCTTACACAAGAGTTTAAACTTTCAGAAAACCTCAGGTTGTAACCTTAGTTTAATTGATGTTTCATAACCTAAAGTCATTCAAATTGGATACTTAGAAAGTTTGAATTCATGTTATCTTAGCCCCTCTCATCTGAAAGACCAAGGTGAGTTTATGCTGGATTGTGGCATTTCTCTGTCAACAATTCCTTCTTCTCAACCTCTGAATAGGAATTTGTCAAAAATTGACATTAAGAATCCTTTAGGTTGTGGGAATTCTAAATTGGCTACAAAGAATGAATACACATATGCTGCAGGGACTGGCCCTCCTTATAGTTTTTAAGAAGAATGCTTTGTCAATATTGTTAATATCCAGGTGGGAAATACAGGCCCTCTATGTTGAATGAACTTACCTGACCCTAAAAAGTACTCTTTTAAGATTTATTCCCATTTCCCCTACCAGGCCCTGTCTCTTCACCTCTATGGGGACACAACACCATTAATAACAAAGCAATATGTATGCCCTCCCCACATAGTTTAGGAGGGGACCTTTTCTGTTATTTTATACAAACATCCAGATCTTGTGTGCTGAAAAGTATGACCTAACACCATGAAATTCAATAGATTCATTCTGATCTGTGAGAAGTATGACCTAACACCATGAAATTCAATAGATCCATACTGTGATCTCCTGATAGTGATTTTTAGTGAATGTAAGGAGCTCATTTCATATTTTGAGGAGGGGAAACTGTCCATCTATTGGTAAACCCATCCACACTACATCATGGTTCGCCTTTGTGTTAAGTTCCATTACTCTTATGTAAGAAATCAAACAAACATGAAACTGAATGTGTGGATACATTGAGAAGTACTGCATTAGTATATTAAATGTAGGTTATTGTGACGAATATGTTCTGTCTACTGATTTGACTTTGCATTTAGCTCATTTTCTTTGTGTTTTATAAGCCCCATTTTCCATCAGATCTGTTATGTTTTACAGACAGTTTCTAGTAGATATTTTTCATTTTGAATAAGTTCTTGCATAAAAAAATTGTTGTATGTTCACTATGTTGACTTACAACTAACTTATGCCTAATATTTTTTATTTACAGTATCAGAAAAGGACCCTGTTAAAAAAACAGGTATTCCCCGATTTGCAGCTTTTCTAGCTGCCAGAAAAGAGGCTAAAGAACAAAAACCTTTGACTCCAGGCAAGTGTTTTTATTTTAACCAATATTGTGTGTGAGTTTTCCTATTCTACTTAATAGTGTAGATTGTCCATTACATTTGTGGCGTTTGGCACTTTGTAAATGAGAACTATTTAATACCGAAGCAATCGGAGGCATACTAAGCAACATCAATCCTGTCTTTTTATGTATGTTATCACCAAAAAGATGGAGTTAAGGAACATGTTGTGTTTCCGATGTCCAGGAAACCCTCCGTCTTCTGCACTCACCATTCTATTAAAATGAACCACCCAGTATTAGTTTTATAAATTGCTGTCTGTTTGAATTCATTGTCAATTTGAATGTCAGAATGGCAACAGAAAAGGAAAAAATTGTCTTGTACAATGCATTGTTATAACATAAATTATATGATTTTAAACTAAATGTTATATATCGTGGAATGGAAAATGATTGATCTTTATTCTTAAAAAAACTACAGGAAATAAGAACTGGACAAAAATTCACAAGAAAGAGTTTGACAAAATGGAGTCCATTGATGTGTACCTCAGCAAGAAAAGGAGGCGCCAAGATGACTTTGCCAGCTCAGCCAAAAAGACAAAGACATTGCTGGAAGAAACCAAGGCAGCCATCAGTAAACTAAAGAGTCACAAGACACCCACAGCATTCAAGGTAAGGCTGCTAGGACACCTTCAAGGTAAGGCTGTTAGAACACTGCCAAGTCTTGGAAGTAGTGACAATACAAATTTCTTTCCAATGCTGTACTGTTGCATCCATTGGCAATTTGTCTACAATTTCACCAAGTGACTTCTTCTAAACTACTGAATGAAATTTCACCAAGACTGGAAGCATTGTTATGTGATGGGGATTCATATTGTGGTCAAAGTGTCTGGCAGTAACACACTTAAAAGACGAATACAGATTTTGTGTAAATGAATGGCATTGACATCACTTTCAAGGTCACAGGGGTTAAATAAAATGTCAAATGATCAACGGCCTGTAAACTGTTCTCATGTTCAAGCATGAACTCTGTTCTTGCTTCTCACTAAATCATGCGTCACGACAAAAATGTCAGGTGTAAACATTGAAAATAGGTGTGGTTTTAGTCTCCAAAGTTCTCCCAAATCACGGACAAGTTGTGTAGTTTTTATTTATTTATCACCGGAACAAGAAATCGACCTTGAGCATAGAATCCAAGTTTGAGTATGAGAATAGTTTCTTGAATACAGGCTTTGGTCTAAATATCCAAACAGCATGGAGCAACACAATACAAAAATGTAGTAACTTGAAGCCTACAGTGTGCAGGGATAAAACATTCGTTCATTTGAATAAATTACTTTGACTAACTTCGAAAGTTCCTTTAGTAAAATAGATAAAAATCAGAACTTTCAACACAGATCTGTCAGATGTAGAGTTACGATATTTAGCCTGTAACATAAGCTTTCCTGCTATCAAGTAAATTGAATTTTATCCTGACCCGCTCTGAAGGTCGCACATATTATAAAATTGGGATTCTTGTTTACAACACTATTTGTTGTGGGGTTTTTTCAGACAACTACAAAATCCTCACTGTTTGTTACCCCCGGGACAAAAGCAGTGAAGACGAAGACGCCTGTTGGAGTGTCAAAAACCAAAACACCTGTTGGAGTGTCAAAAACCAAAACACCTGTTGCTGCAGTGCTGAAAACTAAAACACCAGTGACATTTAAACCAACAGTTTTCAGCACCAAAAATATGAACTTGGACTTCAATACAAACACCAGAAAATCACCCCGAGCGTCTTCATCTGGGACTGCCACTTTTCAGCCTTCTGTCCTTTCGACCAGTAACATGAACCTCAACTTCAGCAAACTCAAAACACCAGGCACGCTTCCCAAGGGCAATGGTAACCGCAAATCATTTGGTAAAAGTTCTTTTCAATCAGTAGTACTCTGGAACTTCATAAGACCAAACAAAACAACTCTTTCCTGTAACTCAACCAACCCTTTAAATCTGTTCAAGGCCATATTATTTTCCCATCCATTCATCCAAATGATGCCAGTCCATGGACTGTTATATTTGAACAGCTTCTTCCTGAGAACTGAAAGTGTCAGGGTTAGGCTACTGTACTGTTAGCAAATGTTTGCTATGCCTACCGCCATTTATTAGCAGAGGGGGGGCGGCGGCATATAGTTTACATAAATCCCTACTGTCCTATCTGGTCCTGATTCAGTGTCATTGTTTTAGCAACTCTTTTCTTAATAAATTTTCAACAAAGTTTAAGTATGAAGATACCTCAAATGAGTCCATATTTCAGAGTTCCAAGGTCACTAACTATCTAAAAAAATGAAAAAAAAAATGATCAAGCTTTATAAAAAAAGTCAAGTATGAGAATGCTTTGAATTAGTTTGTATTTCAGTTTTCATGTTACAAGTCATCTTTTTATGGAAATTTGACAGTGACACTAATTTCCATTTGAGGGGATGCATTCATGTCTTATAGACAATTTTTAGTTTACCTAAATTGACAGATCATTTTGTTAAATATGAAATAACAGATTATTTTCAATACCTGGTATGATAAAAAAGTAATAATATAAGTTTATGGAATGATCAATCATATTGCTTCTTTAGTTTGACCATCAGTACTGTAACAAGATGGTCCCTTATCACCTATATTTTTTATTGCAGTCACACCTTTCAGGTTTGATGCCTCTATAAACTGTACACTAAATGACAGCAAGTCAACAACCAAGAAGTTTGACCTAAAAGCAAGTCTAGCTCGCCCCATCACGTGGAAAACGCACAAAGGCACACTCAAGCCCTTGGAAACTGCCACCATGTACTCCACTGCAAAGGGTGAACCAAAAGTCAGCGTGAAAACACCAAAGGTGGCAGGAAGGTTGGTACCATCAAGTTAGGACAGTGATGTTTTTTTTGTTTCACATGAGATTGATGAATGAGTCGGGAAGTTTGTATTTTAGATTGTGCTGAAGACCAAACCTTAACTTTTTCTGAAATTTTGATGTTTTTGAAGAAGAAAAAATGTTAAAAATTACCAGTTCTAGAACCCAACAGTTACTCCTTGTAATAGAAGCAACCCAGTTATATACTGCGGGGCGGAACAATATACGCCCGTCGAATGCCATATAGTGTTATATACCGCGGGGCGGAACAATATACGCCCGTCGAATGCCATATAGTGTTATATACCGCAGGGCGGAACAATATACGCCCGTCGAATGCCATATAGTGTTATATACCGCAGGGCGGAACAATATACGCCCGTCGAATGCCATATAGTGTTATATACTTTCTTACATTGAAATAAGATCTGCATCACTCTAAGAGTGGTTAGCTGATATGCTATAAAAAATGTAGAAGAAAATCTCCAGACAAAAAATCAAATACTGAAATGAACAAAGGGCAATTACTTTTGCATAAATCATCAAATCAAAATTCTTTTGAGGGAGACACAACTTCATATCATGATTATAATGTATACCAAGTTTAAAAGAGATCCGTTGAAAAATGTAGGAGGAGATTGCCGGACAAAAATCAAATACTGAAATAAACAAAGGGCAATAACTTTTTCAAAATTTTTTGAATCAAAATTCTTTTCAAGGAGACACAACAGCATATCATGATTATTTAGCGTACTAAGTTTCAAAGAAATCTGTCAAAAAATGTAGAAGGAGATCTCCAGACAAAAAATCAAATACTGAAATGAACAAAGGGCAAACACTTTTGGAAAAATTGTCAAATCAAAATTCTTTTTTAAGGTAGACACAACTACATATGATTATAATGTGTATCAAGTTTCACAGAGATCGATCGAAAAATGTAGGAGGAGATTGCCAGACAAACAAAAATTTATGCCGGCCGGACCACCCCATACCATAATACTTCTGTCAAATTTGACCGGCGTATAATTGTCCTAGGCTCAGTTATAACTGGAACAAGGACGTAAAGCCCCATCAATCAACGGGCGTATAAAAATGAGATATATATCTAAGCTCCGTAATTTCTTAGTTATGAGAAGAAGATGACAGTTTGGAGCACCAAACGAGACATTTTGATCCCTTAGTATCCAAATAATAGAAAATTTGGTTGAAATTTGTTCAGTGCTTTATGAGAAGACGTTGAAAAGCCATGGGCTCAAATTAATGGTTTAGAAAGGATATTGATTCATTTCAAGATTTATGGATTGTTTTGATGTTGTTTTTCATAGCTTGCCAGAGCAGTGTTGAAATAAATGTTTCATCAATCTCATAATATTTATTTGAATTTTAAAATGTGGACATTATTATACCCCGTCTTTGGTAAGTGGGTTTAGAGAAAGTGTTTTTTCAGTGTGTCTGTTCATGGTAAAAAGCATAAATTCCTCAAATTATATTAAATGTATCTTTCAGAGAAAATCGTCGAGCTGTAGCAATGAAGAAGAGGGCAGACCAGAAATTTGATAAGCACATGTCACGGCGAGGGATCAAGGCACAATAGAATTTGTCTGGGCTAAAATTGTTGTGTGGTGCTAAAACTGTCATAATTACCACCACGAAGTGTTCACTGTATACAGTGTGTGTGGAAACATTCCCTTATGTGGATGGACTACTTGGATCAGAAAGTTGATCATACCAAGCAATCAGATGTTTATCTCAATGGTCTTATGGAGCTGCTTTCTTTTACATGGACAGACCAGTCACATCAGATTTCTTAAAACAAGTCATTTCCTAAAGGAAGAAATTGTACTGAAATGATAATACTCTATAGATGTACCATCGTGCTATGGTGCTGAAATGATCATACTTTGATATGTACCATTGTTCTGTGGTGCTGAATTGATCATACTCTATAGATGTTCCATCGTCCTATGGTGCTGAAATGATCATACTCTATAGATGTACCATCGTGCTATGGTGCTGAAATGATCATACTCTATCGACGTACCATAGTCCTGTGTTGCTGAAATGATCATACTTTGATCGTACCATTGTTGTGTGGTGCTGGAATGATCATACTCTATAGATGTACCATCGTGCTATGGTGCTGAAAAGATCATACTCTATAGATGTACCATCATCCTATGGTGCTGAAATGATCATACTCTATCGACGTAACATAGTCCTGCGTTGCTGAAATGATCATACTCTATAGATGTTCAATCGTCCTATGGTGCTGAAATGATCATACTTTGATCGTACCATCATCCTCGGGTGCTGAAATGATCATACTCTATTGACATACCATAGTCCTGTGTTGCTGAAATGATCATACTTTGATCGTACCATTGTTGGGTGGTGCTGGAATGATCATACTCTATAGATGTACCAGCATCCTGTGGTGCTGAAAAGATCATACTTTGATATGTACCATTGTTGTGTGGTGCTGAAATGATCATACTTTGATATACATGTACCATGTTCCTGTGGTGCTGAAATATATTTCTATACTTCTATCCACCTTTTGTACTGAATCGATCATTTAAATGTACATCACATTGTTTCACCTATAACTTCATATATATGTATTGCACAGGTAGAAAAAATTGAAGTTCCTCTCCATAATGATCCTGTTTATGAAACTATCTTTGTCTCCAAACTGTCTTCTTTCCCTTGTCTATCTTTCCTGTTTTATTTTCACGTGTCAATTTAATTTGTTCTTGTCATTATGTACGTATATTGTAGGCAGTAGTTTGTCTTTGTCCAGACTAATATATAAAATGATAATCTGTTTTGTCTTCATAGTATTGTATACTGATCCATGTGTTATTATATTTTTTTTCTGATTAATGCTTACAATTATGTATATGCTTATCATCATATGAGTTTTCATTACAATGTATTATTTAATGTTGGAACATGAACCTTTAATAATCATAAATTGATCCTTCACATGTTTAACAGGTAGATTTATAGATTGATTTTTTTTTTAGATTTTCAGTATTTTTAAGCATGATTGATGATATGAATACTCAATAGATACATTAATAGCACTTTCTGTTAAATGATTGGGACTTATAAATACAATAAAACATGTGTATGTGCCCCTAATTACAGCTGCATGTTACTGCCCTGACCAAGGTCTTAATCCTCTTTATTACCGGATTCTAGCAGTAGTCGGTAGAATGTTCTGTTACTGATGGTATTTTTGGAAAGTTCAGAACATTGTTAATACCGAAAAATATGAAAATAACTATAATATGTACTTTTATATTTTATATGCTTCAATGGTAGAATATTGCCAAATGTCTGCAGAAAATATAATTAATTAAGAAGTTCAGTCCTGAACTCCTAAACCAAACTGCACACATAGATATATGTACTTTTTTTTTTTCAAAATAGTGTTTCATTTTTATATCAAACAGATAATCAATAATTTAAGAAATCTTTATTTTTTTTTTAATTTAAACATGTTTTATCCTGTCAATTTTAATAAATTAATTTAAAAGATAAAATTGATAACTTATTTTGTATGTATAAAAGTAGGCATTTGTTGTATCTTGCCATCTTATTAATATAGATTTACTCTTATTATTGTAGCAGTTTTTGTGTATGTTAATTGTATAACATAGAGTTTTGAAAAACTTGACCGATTGTGGTTTTGATAGTCATATCCTGTAAAAGCATAATATTTTGTTGGGGTATTAAATTTCGTTACATTCCTGGTTTTATAAAAACCATGAAAAACAATCCCAATGACATTTTAAACACATACCATCGAACGAGTAAATCTCCCCCGATCTTACCTGTACTATATTTACCTGCACTGTGTCATCACGCCTGTCAATTTAAACTTCTTGCTTACCAGAAAAAATACAGGGTTCTGAATATTGATTCCACAAATTATATTATCCAAACAAATTTGTCTCCATACATCAACAACGAAATTTAACCCTAACGAAAATATATACTTTTACAGTACAATGAAAATGTTATATCAAATTTGATTTGTATTAAACTGTATGCAGTACCAGGTTTATTGAGCGAGTGGAAATCTGATAAAAGGTAAGCATTAAGATTAACTATCCAATTTTACTTCCATCAGTTAAAAGTGATGTTTAATTGTATTGTAAATAAAATTGTGGAACCTATATAACAATGTATAATGCTTCACAATTGCGACAGCTACTTCAGTTTTAAAGGATTATCTCATCATTTTATGTATATGATTTTAGTCATTTTGCTTGTCATATAAAAAAACCTGCGCTTTTTATAATCACATTTTATGGACAAAGCTATGTAATCTATTACATCGTTATATGTTGGCAGGAGGCTACTTAAAATCTCATTTTTTAAAGAATAAATAGCCCTTCCTGTCAAATCATTGTACTGATGAAACTGCAGTAGAAATGGAATATAAAGGATTTATTACAGAAACCTATCTTTGTTTTTACTTTGTTCTTGTGTGTAAGGGTTGTTACTGTACCATATACATTTACACCCAGGTCCCTCAGCAATCTTGAGTACAGTAGTATAGTAATCAGAACAAAATCACATGGTGGGTGGCCTCCTCATACTGGATAGCTGCCTGATCAGACAGTTTAATTCCTTGACCAATTAAACTTTTACTATACATGTAGATACAATTTAATCACATCCTAGGTTGTACTTCTTACTCGGAAGTTGAGACGCTGTGTGAATCTTCGTATGGTTCAGTAACATTGTCAGTTGCTCATGAATGTTAAGTGTTTTAAAGTGCAAGATTTCAATGTGGAACACTGAAATTCACAAGCAAGTGTGAATGGCTTTCCTCAGGAAAAGAACTTGTGGCAGAACTTTCAAATTAAGGTCCACTACCATCACCATTCAGCAGATCCAGACCGCTCCTTCTGCCTGGTGAATTGGCCAAGCACCACATCTGTGAGGGGACCAAGGCAGTTGAATATCATACAATGTTTTTCACATTGAATATGATCTACTATTGGTGGCGACTATCGCGTGGGGACAGGTGAGATAAATAACGGTTACTGGTTATGCCCCCAAGTTTTTATTTTGGACCGCATTCGTTTATGGTGATCCAAATGGTTGGACCAGAGTTGTTCATTTATGAAATAAGGTCGGACCCAGTAACCTGATGCTGCTTTCATGCAAGCCTTGACAGGCATTGCAAGGCCTGAATAAACTTTTGCAGGTCCGCCTGGATTAATACCAGGAAAATGTTACATTTAAATACGTGAAAGGGGCCCTGATCACATTTTGCAATATATTGTCCAGTGGACATTCTAAATTTGTCGGCAATTAAATGTCAACACTTTTGAATAATGACTTGGTTCTATGTTCACACAGATAAACATTTCTGTAGTGTGGTGTAGGCTAGCATGTTCCATTTAAAGGTAAACTTATCTATGTCACATTATACATGTACACAGGTCAGTACCGTATATTTGTAGCTTCCCCAATCTGATTAAATCCAGATATTTGATTCCACTCCCGATACTCTACGTTCCAGTCAAATAGAGTACCAGGAGTGGAATCAAAGATCTGGTTTTAATCAGATTGTAGCTTCCCGAGGTGAAGGTCAAATCAAAGTGTCAATGGTTTATGCATTATCCCTAATTGGGAGTCATACTGGCCTGCGGCGGTGCTATTCTTTTTACTGTTTTATACATAGAACATTGAATTTTATTCAAACAAGAGGACTAAGGGGCCTGAAATTACATTATTATACCTTCTGTTAAAATCTCATAATCTGATTGGTTGAGAAAGATGTGAACATTTTCAATGTTACTTGCTCGTTTTACAAAGATAAAGAAGACAGGGTGTTATTCCAAAAAATATCACATGCGCCAAACGTATGCGTGCAGGTTCGTCCCAGTGCCAGGGTGTTATTCCAAAAATTGTTACATGTGCCAAATGTATGCGCCCTTGGTTCATCCCAGTGAAAACTTTTCTGAAACGTTTGTCGACCTTTAAAAATGGTGAAGTGGTGAAACACCTTAACATGACACTTCGCCTCGGTCAACAATGCTTCCTTGGGGTGAAAATATGCAATATCCCCCTCTCATGAATGTGATATTTATATAATACTTCACCCCTGTGAGCCAGGTGAGTGTAACAAGTCCCTAAAATATAACAAATTTTCACCAAAAAGTTAGTTGCCTCTTTCAGCATCAGCTACTCTTCAAGTAAATCACATTGCATTTCTCCTAAAGCATCAACATCCTTAAATGAGCTTAGCTGTTGATAAGATGTTAAACTTTGTACAACCAACCTGTAGCATCAAATTTGTACTACCTTTGTTCAGAGAAACTGTTTTGTATCTCTAAATATTGGTAAAGTTATGAGGAGGGATAACAACAAATAACACATTGACTATGTATGTACAATAGTATCTTTATTAAAATTATAAAGTTCTTACTGCTAAACATGCTACAATTAGCAACTTGAACGAAAAGCAAATAGCAATGCCCTTAATTTCTTTAAATTGTGTTTGCATGAGATTATGATGCAAATTTCTGTTTATAGTAAAAGCACTTTATGGTATATGTACATAACAAGAGTTGTGGACAAATGTTAGTGTATGTTTTAGAATACAGAATAAACCACAACATTTTCTAATAATTTCAGAAGGAAATCTTTTGACCAAGTATTCATCAAGTTTACTGCAAAGCAGGTTGCTTTTGACAGTTCTAGCCCCATGATCGTAGAAAAAATACAAAGTGATGTCAAAATCATCATGTTGGAGATAGCAAACTGATGATTCTAGCTTTTGGCTGCTCCATTTTAATATTGTAAATCTGTCTCAAATTTTAAGTATACATTTATTGTGCTTGTCAATGAAAATTAACCATGTAAGTATTACTGCCTTCTGTCAAAAATAATGATAATTTCCAAAAATGTTTTCTGAGATTCTGTCCAGATTGTTACAGGTACACAACTCGGAACAGAATCCAATTTTTATGCTCAATTAATAAAATATCAATCAATCTAAACACAAATCACTTGTAGAATGTTGAAGGTAGTAAATCACCTATTCAGGTGCATACTTGGATGTTGTTTATTTCTATTATGTCGCATCAGAACATTTTGTATGTACTTTATATACTTCAAATACCAGGTACATGCATGTATTACATATAGTTTACTAAAGTTTGATTTATTTCACAGATTTTTATTATTAATGATGAAAATTCTTAATTCACTCAGTAAGATTTTTATGATCAAGGAGCTGATCATCATGTAAAGGCACAGAAGAGAGGTATATATATATATATATATATAGAGAATATTATATAAATATAAAACAAACTACCATAACAAAAATATCTAAACATCTAAAGATTGGCATTCCATAGTTATACATTTTCGACATAAGCACTTTAGTTGTTGTACAATATCAATACAGGTACATTTGTATAATAAAATTATACCTACAACCTTAAAAAATAAACCCAGTAATATTAAACAGGAAATCTGGGATACATTTTAGATATAAACGGATGGCAAGATTTACTAGGAAGAAAGGCTTGAGGTAACACAAAGTACAAAATACAAGTACAATGTACATCATTCAACATGGGCACAGAAGACATTAATAATTTACTAGGGATTTTTTTAAAATGTGAGATCAAGATTCGACTCATGCCACACTTTTAAGAAAATAGTTTGCATGTGATGTATGAATAATTACCAAATAAAATATGTGGATGAGATAAATTAATTGGAATGACATAAAAACAGGGCCAACTCATACATCAGATAATCACCAGAGGTAGACCGGGTTTCCTCTGGCACCAGACTCAGACATTTTGGCAGATAGATATCTGGTGCCAGGGCCAGAGGAAACTCGGACTACACCAGAGGCAACCATAGGGTACCAGTTTGGTTTGATTAGTTGTTTAACAAATAGTTTACAAAATGATTCTGCCGCATTTTTATCAGGGAGCGCTTTGAACTTAAATGACATTCAAATCATTTTTAACTCCTAATACAAACCTTAACTTGTAGTTTATGTGAAAAAACAAAACAAAAAAACAACAGAATATGAGCAACCACAGGCTCTGACCTCTTTGCAGATCTTGCACAAAATAGAGAAAGTAAAATGTAATATCTGTAAATCACAACAATATATTCAGCTTGATATATAAAAATAATGATAAATTGTATAACAAATGTAAAAGCTTTTAGTTGTATAATATTTTGGAAAAAAATGAAACTTGTTTTTAAAGAGACCCTGGCTCACCAGGTTAATACCTTATCAGGGCCATGGCAGGTTCTTAGTGTACTAGTCCACATTTATATAAAAATGTTTTATTGAAATTGACTTAGCTGCTCATGACTAGTAGTCTTTTTTAAAAGAAAGTTTCTGACAAAAAGATGCTGTGCCTTGCATAAACTTAAAAGGTCTTTGGACGCAGTGAGGTAAAATAAAAGTAAGATCCTTAATTAACGCAAGTGAAAATTAACGCAAGTGATTTAGATCCAATAGTTTGCTATGTGGGGGGAATATATTGTAAAGCAGATAAATAGTGAGGCAGCATGCACCCTCTGCATAAACATTTTGTTAAAAGGAAAAGAAAAAATTGTCGGATAGGAGTCGTGCTAATAATCCTTCACCAAATTGAATGTTCTTCAAATTTTCTTTGGCAAAATCACTTAAATTTCATTAAGTTACTAGTAAGTCTTGCTGATTACTGAATATCTAATCTCCTTCCATAAGCTGATACACTTTAGTAGCTATTAATATCAGGATTTATTGAGATCTTGGGACGAAAACAAAAAAAGTGGTATGCAGTCATCTTGTTCCCATAGTCTAAGTGGAATAAATTTCCACAAAGGATCCTGAGATATAATTCCTGTTTCACACATTTTACTTTTCCACAAGACTGAAGTCCTATTATATTGCACTTGGGGCTCCCCATCTGACTGTCTACATACAGCTTGGCTAGCATGAACATCAACACATGGACTTTCCTGCGACCATATTTTGAGCACAAGTCAAAGGAAGTTTGACACCTCTATCCAACAGGTTGATGAGTTCGCTACAGCCGTGGCAACAGGCAGCAAATGGACTTAGCATACAGTAGAAGAGGGCACAGATCAATCCGATGGGCCAGCCAAAAACTAGTAGTATAATCACCCATATTACAGACCAAAGCCAGCCGCAGTTAGCCATTTCTCTGGACACTTCACTCTCACTGGTTACTTAAACAAATCTGGTCCTAGCCGACACTTCACCGACACTGGTCAGTTGAACCTGCAGCAAAGAAATTTAGTTGAATTACAATACTGAGTTTCAACATCCATCAAAGAGATATGCAACTTCATACTATGAAATAACTTTCAAATTGAAACATCAATAATTGAAAATTGAATTCACAACAACAAAATTGAATTTGAAAGTTTGAAAAGAGTCATTTCCTTCAATAAAATGATTACCGGTATTTTTGATGATGCTCACTTTTATTATTATTATTCTGAAAATTTCTTATTTTGTAGTTGATGGAAAATTGTCTCGTACTGAATTTGCCATCTCCATTGTTTTTGTAATGTTAAGTGTTAACGTTGTGCCATTTAAAAATGTTTCCTCTCAAAAACTTTGTTCTCCAGTTGTACTAGACTCCAACCAAATTGGTACATTGTACACAAAATTGTATATTGGCTAGATCCAAAATTCAAGATGGCTACCAAAATATATTGACTCAAGATATATATATAATCAATATAGACCATTTCTTATAATTATATATGTAAAGAATAAAATAATAAGTATATCCAAGACTAGTCGGTCTTGGATACTTATTATTTTATTCTATATTTTCCTTCGCAAGAACTTGTTTATTTATTATCTAAGTTAACTATATATACATGCATGTATGTATATTCGGTCTTTGCGTATTGCAGAGTTATCTCCTCTTGGGAGCAGGGATTGATTGGTACGTCATTGGTTTGTGTGAGAAAATTACGTCGTTTTCTCAAAAGTTGATGACGTTACACTCACAAACAAGTGACGTAACAATCAATACCTGCTCCCAAGAGAAGATAACTCTGCAATACGCAAAGACGGAATATGATATGGAGTCGGTCAATGTGCATCTTTTTTCTGAGATTGAAATCTAAATCTTAGGTCTTGATGTGAAAAATCTGGCAATTTTTTCCTACATTTATATTTCTAGTATTGGGTTATAATCAATACTGTTTTATCACAAAACTTTATAAAGGTGTCTTTTGGAGGAAGTGCAGCGAGTCATTAAGCTGCGGAGAGGTGTGCCAATATGTACATAAGGAGATTTACCTCCGCAATAACTTCAGTCATAAACAAGGCCTTGTTTGATATCTGATTCCTTTGATATGTTTATGGTCGTAATAGAATGTAGAACAGGTGGGATATACTAGAACTTAGTGCAGGTAGGTTTGTGATGAAGTGGAGTTGTAGATTTAGACACATTTGAACTCTTCCAATTCAAAGGTTGGAATAGTTCATTATGAAATTTCAGGGGTGAATGAGTTGAAAGGGCACAAGTATACAAAATGTATGGGGAAAGAAAGTAAACCAGATTGAAAAGAATGAATATCATATGAAAATAAGATCTTTCTGGATATAACGAATCACTCAACTTTCAACTCCTTTTCCCCTTAGTGACCTAAAGTGGGTTTAAGAAAATTTGAACATTTTTTCCCACTTGATTGCTAGAGCCCTTCCCCCCTTCTTTGAAGTAGCAACAGAACAAGAAAATAATGATTCTATGCAAACAGCCTTTATAAGCTCACTGGCACTTCATTTTTCAAGAAAAAATGTGCGAGGATCATGTTTATATAAATGCTTAACCTGGTTAAAATCATCCTTTTTTTTGGTGGAAATTCAAAGAAGTAAAATTACCCTTTGAATTTCATTTTGGCTAAAAAATAACATGACGCTACACATACCACCCATTTAATGTTGTTATCTCAGATATTTTGCAGGCCATATATTAACCTAAGTAATGGAAAGGATATTTAATGTTTTGTGTTTTGTAGATTTTACCACTACTGTATGACTCATATTGGTCATGACCAAAATTATAAATAGGGTATATATATTACAGATCACGCATGCACTGATTTACATAGGCCTAACTCATAAAGAACGTCTGAACGTGTTCATTTTACCGCACGGTTTCTTTGATATTTACTCCACTGTAAACTCAGGCATGGGATATCGTATGGGAAGGATCTGGGGCCATTCCCATGCAATGTGATTGGATCTATTTAGCATTTAAAAACGAATTTTCCAGTAGGTAGTCCTTACGAATCGAGGAAATGAAAAAGCAAAACAAAACCAAACACACTTAAACTTGTCTACTTAGACCTAGTTAGACCGCTAATGTGCTGAACAAAATATGCAACTTACTTTTAAACACCTGTGAGCCTTGTACACACACTCTATAGTGCCTTGTACACATTACTCTAGTGGCTAGCTACTGTCAGGAGCCGACCGTCCGATTTTAATCACTCAACCATTTGAGGAACCATTTTCACCCGAATACCACATCCGTCCGACTCTATTTGTGCCGAGATCTAGAAGCATTAAGGCTTACCTTCACTTACCGAGTTGCCGTCAGACACTGTGCAGCACGGGAACCTTGTCTGTCATAAGATATAAAGACGGTGCCCAGTCAGTAGGAATCAGGTCAATCAAATCGGATGATGTATGATCAAAGGGAAACAACTCTGTCGACATTAACGTAACAGTTATTACCTGCCCTTCGACACGTCAGATTAAGGAAAAGGGCGTATTTATAGAGGAAGCAAACTGATTTAGCTTGAATACACATGACCCTAATTTCTTAAAAATCAGATACAACGTCCTTGTACATATCATTATACATTTTAATAAACACTGTTTAACATTAGCATATTGTACAATATGTTAGGCGTGTACACTGCATGTTAAGAATCACATACAAAAGCAGAATGTATTTTGAAAAGAAAAACAATATAATGTTTACCAAAGTTTCAGTTTCTGTGGTTGGTATTTATCAATATGCAGTGACGTGCCACAAGTGTTTTATGTTAGCGTCTTTTCCCTGTGGATTCTATGTATGCCTTAATTAACTCCTTTTTTTCAAATAATATTTTCGTGACTTCGTTTGATATCCTTTTTTTAATATAACTTGATATCCTGTTAGAGAGTTATCCGGTGTTTATTGTGGTAATATGCACACCTTGATAAATATTGCCGTACACATTCTTTTGGCCAATTAACCCATTAAGTTATGCTTAGTATTTTAGGAAACGTGTATTGATATTAATATTACCAATCGAAGCGCTAAGTAATTCTCTAGTGTAGGCTAATTTTTATCAATTTTTGGCTAAAACAAAAGACAGAAACATCGATTTTCGAGAAGTCGGTTAACTTAGAATCTAGGGGAAAATGACGTAACGTGAAAAACTTATATGGGACGTCACTGTATATCAAGTTCTCATAAAAAGGTCACTTAGGATTGAGGGCCTTTAATTTATGGCTAATTAATTGGAATGCTATTTCTGATGAAGACTAGTCAGTGAAATTAATATCTTATAATCTTAGAGCGTCGTCGTTTGGTGGAAACTTGTTTATCATGGATTTTTATTTGGTAAAAATTATATCACTCTGCTACACAAGGAAAATAGCGCGGTAAAACAAACGTTTATACATTTTAAAAGGAAGTATAGGCTTATGGGTCAAGATCTAGCTTACGGAAACAATTTTACCCCAGTCCGAAGAGCCACAAAAAACTGAAAGACTTTTGCAATTTTTGTCGTGATAATAGGAGACGTGAGTTATTCAAGATAAAGTGACAGTCTTGGAATAAAAATTGATCAAGAAAGTTGAGATTTTGGCGAAAACAATTTATTTCAACATATATGTCGAGGATCGGGAGCGAACCTAGTAATTTAGACCTTATCAGAACTAATGGAGAGGAAATGGCCAAATACATGATTTTACAAATTTTGAGTGTCAAGAGGGACAAAGTGGTCGCTGTGGAGAAGCTAAAAAGCACCATTCTATTTTACAAAACGGCACTTTGTCACGACGAAAAAAGACCGTTTTATTACCGTATAGGAAAGTAAATCGGTGCTTTTCCACGGCGACAAAGCAATGCTTTGTAAAAACAACTATATTGACGCTGTCGCAAAAAACACGAAAATCGAGCATTTGAAAAAAAAAAACGCGGCGACAGCGCGCAGTATAAGAACATATAACGACAATGCTCATTTTTAGGAAATGAAACGTCACTTTTTTCTCAAGAAGTGTTAGGTTTTTTTCAAAGAAGTATCCCGTTGGTCCTTCGTTTTGCATTGGTCGGAAGAAAACGCTGACCATCTGAAAGTTTCTGATATTTTGAGTTCATGTTTGCTATCGCCCTTTCTCAGAAAGTGAAGGTTGGATCGATCTCAAAATTTCATATTTAGGTTCCCATAGGTCCTTGCTGTGCCGTATGTTTCATTTTGGGACTGATCGGAAAAATAAAAATGGTCGCATAGTAGCAATCTTTGAATTAGACAGTAAAAGTTTCTTGTCGCTATTTCTCAAGATTATCCTCAAATTTCATATGTAGTTTTCCTTAGTTGTGCTAGAGACGTATAATTGTGAATATTTCATTTTGAGACTGTTTGGCAAAACAAGATGGACGCCAGACGTCGATCTTGAATTATGACATTTAAAGTTTGTTAACCCTATTTCTTGAGACGTCCTTAACATACCTTTTTATTTTTTTTTATTCATTTTTAGGTTTCCTATTCCACTTCATAGTGCACGTTTCATTTTGAGATAAATCTGTAGAACAAGATGGCCAAAAGGCAGCCATCTTTGATTTAACCATTTTTTTGTCATCAAATCTAAGAAGAAAGTCCTAATGGAGATCTTTCTTCACAAGTAGGTTCCTCTTTATTCTTAAATGTATATGTTCAATTTCAGACTGAAAAAACCCTGAAACAAGATAGCTTTGATAGTCAAGTTTGTTGTTATTTTTCAGAAAGTATTGGAAAGATATTTGAAGTACATATCTCCATTTTATTTATTTTTTATTTGCAGCTTTATTGCAACAAGAGGCCCATCGGACCTGCATCGCTCACCTAGTATTAATCTAGCACATGTAATCTTAAAAGCGATCTAAAATAAAGCTACAGCTCTTCATCCTAGCATACTGCTGGCCAGATATCATCATCCTGGGCCTTTTGGAATAAAGGTCAGTCATTCATTTTTACAAAGTTGGTTGCCCTTCATCCAAGCATGTTACAGGTTAAAAAGCATCATCCTGCACATGTTAGTTACTCAGAAGAAGTTGGTTAAAGTTTTTAACATATTTGACCCCTGTGACCTTTCAATGTAGGTGAAGGGTCATTTATTTGAATTAATTTGGTAGCCCTTCATCCCAGTTTGCTTCTGGCCAAATATCATCACCATAGGCCTTTTGGTTATTGAGAGAAGTTTAAAGTAAAATATTGACGGCACACGACAGATGGACAGACGAGGGATGCTGCGTCACAGCATTAGCTCACCTGGCCCTTTCGGTGAACTAAAAATGGTCACCAGGCTGACATCATGAATTGTTAAAGTTTATTACCACTATTTCTGAATTTCGGACAGTAATTTATAGGTCTCTCAATCAAATTTCATAATTCAGTATTTATAAATATATATTTAAATACTTCAATTGTACTTTTATTTATTATTACAATGTATACAACTCATATTTACAAAAACAGTTATGTGTTTTATGTAATACGCATCATAGCCCAATAATTCAATCCAGGATCCAATAATATCTGAGAATATTAATCAGAATTCACAAAACTAAATAAATATTTCACAGAACCTTCACACAAGGATCATACCCTTTTCAAGCTTGAAGAAGCAGGTGTTATAAAATGAATGGTATTTTGTATACAAACAGATTTATTTTTATATTTTATTTACACCATGTTCGAACGATTTCTTTGCAAAACTTGTCTATGTCAATGTGCTTAAATCAAATACAGCCAATGAATCAAAGGTTTCACTTAGTCCCGATTAAAGTCGTTCAAAGGTGCCAATTACTCTCAGGTGAGTTGTTTCGTGCCACATGTACATTTCAATTTAAATATTCTGAACAACCAGGAATACCAACAAAACAACTGGAAAGTAATGCTTTGATAATAATAAAATGAACAATGTTTATTTTTATTTTTTTATTTTTTTTATTTGTTTCTAATAACACACACAGCCAACCTACAATATACCTATATCTGTGAGGCAGATGGTCTAGCACATTTACACGGCAACAATAAATATAAATAACATATTTCCATGGCAACATACTTGCCAACTCTCCTCATTTTTGAACGTGACTCCTGATTTTGGACCCTAAAATTAAGCATTTTCCACCAGTGAATTTGCTAAACTAAAAGTTTAGTCCTATTTTCTTAGATCTGATTATTTCATCTGAAAGAACAGCTCAAATGATGAAACTTACAAGTGTATTCCCTCTAGGGTGAATTAGTACATACACACTTTTTAATTGTTTTTAACTCTGAGCACACATAATCTCTTCCATGGATTTTTTTAAAAGTTTGTAAGTATGTCGCAACATGTGAAATAGAACATTTACAATTCTCTTGCCAAATAAAAGTACGTGAAAAACTAGTCCCGTCATTAAACTTACAGGAAATCCTTGGTCAGTAATGTCGGCACAGTAAGTATGGAGGCCATTCACAATTGGAACATCAAGAAAACTATACACGTACATGATCCCACATATTTGAAAGATATGATTTTGTATCATCCTACCGCTGAATGGTCAGGGTAGGGAGTTCGGACATAGACACATATTTTAATTGGCCAAACATATACAGTTCCAGATTTCTGTATCAATCTATATGGCAAAGATGCAACATTTTATCTTTGATTTTCACACAGCACTTTCCATTTTCCAGTCATCCACTTTCTGCTAAAAAGTTCTGCTTTTTCCTCCATATTATCTTTACAGCATCTTTCAAGTTCTCCGTGGTACTTTAATACTCCGGATTCTCTTTATCTCTTTGTACAACACATCTTGTCCAACTGTTCAAAAACATGAAGTCATAATTTTAATTTCAGAAGATATTTCATCAGTAATTTAAGAGTCTGAAAACATCTTCCTTTTTGATTTAGCTGAGACAGACATTTTTTATCACAATGCTAAATATAGCAAGATTTGTAATTATAGTTATCTATTCCTAAATTGAACTCCCCTGAATTTCTTGGATGAAATGTTTTACTCTGTCTTGCCATTTCAAAATAAGGATTCAATTCTTAAGGTTCAGTCGGTCTTATACAAACAAAAGGCCCAGATGGCCTGTCCAGATCACCTAGGTGTATAACACAATACGGCAAAATATTCTCATTAAAAATAACATTACAAATATTTCCCCATTTCTGACTCAGTCTCCCTGTGGCCACTGTGACCTTGAAAGTAAGTCAATCTCATTTATATGAGGAAACTTTATAGCATTTCATCTCAGTATCTCAATACTGAACTTATGATTCTGCTCATCATAGCAAATGTTTACCACTGACCCAATTCAGCCCTAAAAACGAATCATCGACCTTTACACAAATCAACACGACGGAAAGGATTTGCACTGCTAGTATCATCACATATCCAAGAATCAAGGCTCCTGACCTAATGGCTTTAAGATAACGTTATAATTTCTAAAAATATATGACCTTTATGAATTAAAAGAAGGCCACTGAAGCTTTACCAGACCCTACGAATGCAACAACACAAATAGGGAACCACAACCCGCTATGTCTCTAAGAACTCTATGGAAGTATCTGTAATCCGTTTTCCTATGGTTACAATACACTGAACGCCTGCTTCTTATTGTTTTTTCGCCTCATTTTATTTCTCTCCACGGTCAAGGAGTCAACGAACCACAAACATATCGCTCCACATCAATTTAAGCCATCCATAGCAACCCACGCCTTCTTACTCCAACCCAGATAAAAGGTAGTCTGCTAAAACTGACCATAATTGCAGGCTAAAAAATTCTGACTGGTCGCCTGTTTATGGTCAGCTATCGACTGCTCTATATAACACGGTGATTCGTCGCCGACAATCTGGCGATAGCGATTCTGAGAGTTTTACATGTTTGTTGGAGAAAATATTTTCATCTACATATCAGTTGATTCATTTCTCACTCATTTGACTAGATGCCAGCATAACCCAACTAGATAAATTATGGACACTACATTGTCAATTGAGGAGTTGTAGACTGCTCACATCAACAGCCAGCCCTAATTTCCTCTGGCCCTAACACCACACTTAAGACATTTTGACATATATAGAAGTCTGGTGTGGGGCCAGAGCGCACTGCTATATGAAAATGTGGAATTCTCCGACACCATTTGATATCGGGGAGCGACTAATCAACAAAAAGACGCGGTCTGGAAATCTTCTAAACAAGAACAATATATTCAGTATTTGGTCTAGATTGGTAAGGTTTGTTGATAAGTCACTGCATGCCCTCCAAAAATGACGTTCGCGCAGGTGGGAAATTTTGAACAATTGAAAATCAAGGACTCTACTGACGGCATTCAGCAGTTGTTGGTGATAATTAGAGCTGATTTGGATCAATAGTTAATCAAATTATCGATAAATGTGAGGTATGTGTTGTGACATGGTAGATTTTTGTTGTCAGCCCCTCATAACTCTCCCAATACCAAATGGTGTCGGAGAATTCCACATTTTCATATATAGCAGTGCGCTCTGGCCCCATACCAGACATCTATATGTCAAAATGTCTAAGTCTGGTGTTAGGGCTAGAGGTAACTCGGGCTTATCAACAGCCATTGACTGACGTTGACTGACAATATGCAATACCAGAAGCCAAATGCATTTCATGTGAGGTGAACTGGTCAAAAAAGTTATTATGATTAATGCCAGCGTAGCCAATAGAAAGAATGCCAGATATCTAGGGTAACCTCCTCCTCCCTTGAAACGTGTTGGAAATAATGACTTGTGCTTTACTTTAAACGTACCAAGTGGGTCTTTCATGATTTGTTCCGTTTTTTGAGCATCCTTCATTCTTATAATCACCCTTCTATGGCCGGTCCCTGCTAAACTCTCAAGCATCACAACTGCGTACCTGAAACACATAAAATTAACATAGCATTGAAATCTGGGAGGGGAAGCATTAAAAAATACATATATTGAACAGGTTGGGCACACCTTCTTATATGGGTAATAATCCTGCATTTGGGTAACAGTTACCAATTTGAGTTTCACTTTTATTACTGAAATGGGGAATAAAGTGAAATGAAGACACACAAAGTTCTTTTACACATTAAGAACAAATACTATGCATTAATTCTCTCTGGATACAATATTTATAAATCATTGAAGTTAAGTTTGAAGTAATCCATATATTTCTTTACGAATGAGCAAGAATAGGTCCTCTACATCAGCGTTATAAATAATAATAATTTATAAATAAATAATAACCTTTATTTAACGTTGTGTACAATTGTCAACAACAATCAAAAGCTCTGTAGAACTTTTATTACGACGCCGCTAAGGGAACAAATGGTGTTTTCGTGGTGGAGGAAACTCACGGGGGAAAACCACCATGCCATCGGAGGGATAACAACTAACCCTATCAGACATGCACTCTCTTGTTTCCACCACCGCTGGGGATCGAACCGAAATTGGGAGAGCGAGTGTTCCTTGTCCGCGATGTTCTCAGCTTAATTGCTGCCCTCGACTGTCTTTAGCCGAGGGGACTATTGTTTTGTTTATATAATAGCTATATTTTCAATTACAGTATATCAGTTCTATCTTCTTGTAATATGATTTATATGTACATGTAACTGTTCCGTATCACTGTGTCTTGAGAAAGGAGCGGATCGCTCTGAAAATTTGACAACCTAAACTTGTCCACACTGCCGTTGGAATTACTTCTTTGCCCCATATATATATATATGTATATCTTTTCGTGGATATCAGATAACTGTGCTTTTATACATGATTAACAATATCCACCCTAATACGTTTTATTTCAATGTTTTTGTAGAATATGCTGCGCTTGATTTTTGCAATGGATTCAAGAGGTGCAAATTTAAATACTTATATAGAGTCTAATGAACCTTTCGCATTCTCACATTCATGTCATGTCATCATACGTCTAGGGGGAAAACTTCAAGATATCAACCATCTTGTCAGCCAAAAAGAAATCAAGAAAGGAAACTTAACTGTAATATACACTGTAATATAGCTATACATGTAGGGCTGATTTAGTAATTCAACACACCACTCAATGCTTGAACATTTACAGTACAAACTCGTTCCGCCCTCACTAACGGCCGTGCCGTAAAACATATAAACATCATTTTGGGTTCCTGTAAATTGTTCCTAACGCGTGTAAAATGACTGTGAACACTCTAGTTTAGGTCAAAACACAGAAACATAGACGTAACAAATTCTCTGGTCCCGGGTTCGAATCCAGGTCCGACAGTTTCAGTTTCCCTTCCCTGACACAATTGCAACTTGCAGTCATTGAAGGGAAATATGAGGATTGGTGGAAGACGAATACCGCGCCATAGTATCAACTCAACAGGTGACTTAAATATGAAAATAAGTTAACACAACATGTTAGGGTACAAACTTTGCGAGTCTTTTGCGAGCCATGTTTTCCTAGTCAAAAAGTATCTTAGGACTATCGCGTTATTAAGATTTGAAACAAACGCATAAAAGACTCTGTTTACCATTTTCTCCGACGATATAAATTCTAAAATAATAGAAATAAAATATTAATTAATTCATTACCAGTGATATTTACAAAGTTCACTTACATTTTTTTTTTTTTGAATCCTCAACAGAAATTATTTTATTTTATTTATATTTTCTCCGTTTCAACCGGATATGAATACCGACAGCTGCCGGAGTTTACCGAATGCCACGTTAACAAACGTGCGTTACTTGCTTGTTGGCTACGGAAAACAGCATTGAACATGGATCTGACACAGCTAGCATGCGTGATATTTTTCTTGTGCTTTAATTCATTTGACTGTTTAATGTTTCATTTGCCTGTAAATTCTAAAAAGTGTTTACGAGAGGAGATCCACAAGGATGTCTTGGTGACCGGAGATTACGAACTGTCAGATGCACCGGGTCAGAAAGCAACACTCGCGGTAAACAAGGACTACAGACTGTTTCGTATAATGATCTTGATTTCAATTGTTTAATTTAGCAATATCATATCACAAAACCTTAATACATGTTCATTGTTTTCAATCCCTGACTGCATGTCCTTGTGTATGTGCACGTGTACAATCGCAATAGTGAACTCATAGTTGCCTCCCCTGGAAGTTTATTTTCTGAAAAAACACATATGGGGTATTTTTCTTCTTTTCTGCCACAGATTGATATAATTTTATTTAACTAAAACGTTTTTCACAATATCAAATTTGTCGGTCAGTATTTATTATAGAGACTGTGAGTTTAATTGATTAATTTTAATTGTCTCACTAACTAAAGACATTGCCTGAATTTTTTTTCATGGATCCCCCTTTGTTAATTGGATGATAATTAAAACTAAGTAAGATGAGTCTTGGTAGACGTCTTCTCAGTTATCCATGTCATTCCCATATATTACACCACAAGCGGATCAATTCAAAACATGTATATAATTGTTAACGATTTGTTATATCACAGTGTCGTTTTAATGCTTGGAAACATGAACATCCTCATGTGACATATTTTTAAGTCATAAATATCAGTTAAAATGGTTTAATTATAAAAATATGTACTGTTCAGTGTTTTTATGTCTCACAAACATTGATTCTGTTCGTAAGAATTTCATGCAGGTTTAATTTGTGCAAATCTGGTCAACCAGATACAAATCCAACCAGTCTTTTGATAAAAAGACTAAAGAAAACCTTGGAAAACTTCAAATGAGACTGTACATATTAGCCATATACAAATAATAGACTTAAAACAGTTTTGCCCTAAAAATAAATTAAGGTCGAATTCGGAAATAACTTAGTGCAAGAGACCCGGGCAAAGTGGGTTTGGGGCAAAATGACCTGATACTATATTTGCCATCATAGATGTAAGGAAAGCTGAAGTTAACCTCATCAAGTCATCCGCAGTGCTTACAGCTTCTTGTGTACATTTAAAACATTAAAATGATTCATTCAGTCATGTAGTTCAAATTTAGGTAACGTTACACAGGCGTTTATTGTATGCTCGATTGCTTCTCACAGAATGAACTGTATCGCATACCTCTTAACTGCCATATTTTCTAAATTTCTAAATTTTAAAGCCAAACCAACATGAACTTATAAGTAATATATAAGATGGAGAATAACTTCATAAATTTGTCTAAACCTTATTTTGTTATTGGTCCTTACATATGTGATATCCCTTTGTTTACCAGGTTACCGATTCCAAGGGCCACATACTCTACACCAAAGATGATGCTAAGAAAGGAAAGTTTGCATTTACAACAGAAGAATATGACATGTTTGAAGTTTGCTTCCAGACAAAGATGGTTGGCGGTAAGTGATTCTACTACATCGAGTCACCAAGATATACTTTACACTCCTTCAATGTGGTTAAGACCACTCATATTCAGTTACTGTAAATATATATTCATGCACCTCATATTTTATCAATTACCTGGAATGCATCAAAAAGTTTTGAATTTTGTGATATTCACGCAAGCAAGACATTCTGTTGAAGCTGTTGACATACACATATAAAGTAAAGGGTTTTGTCTATTATAACAGTTTTCAAAAAAAAAGTGGAAAAAGGCCTGTGGTTTCTAAATATCATTTTCACTAGTCCTGCCACAGATTCTTCCAGCTCATGTCATCGAGCTAGTTGAATTGTCAGCCTCTGCAATTCTTCACTGATTTATATGATATCTTTTCTTCACAGGTGGACATGGCGGGGACAGAGAAGTGACACTAGATATGAAGCATGGAATCGAGGCCAAAAGTTACGATGATGTAAGTGGTACAAAGCTTTACACATGACCTCACACTGAGAGTACATAATGGTCATAGGGCTGCATCTCTGAGAGTGATCACTCACACAGCAATCTTGTTTTCACAGAGGGATACATTTGAGTCTTCCATCCCCGAGGGAAGTGGAATAATTAATTTCTTTTAGCTTTTTGGCCCTGTCACGTATGCATTTTTAGAACATTTTGTCGATGCATTGTTGTCATGGCAATTGTTGTTACTGGATACAGTCCGTAAGTGATATCTCCCACAAGGAAAAGTGTGGATAGGATAACAATGATCCTCCTGTTACAGACTAATTCCACATTTTACCGAGTTTTGAGACTTCTCAAGTGTCGCTCTAGGCTGGGATGTTCGAGTACTGTGACGTCATATACCAGTATAAACAGGCAGAAGAGCTGTGATGTCGCATATAAATAGGGGACTCAATTTTGTATAAGCAGTGGGTGTGGTCTCCCAAGGGGCAGAAGGGCGGGGCCCAATAGGAGAAATAGAGGTAAAACCTTTTAAATCCTTCTTCGCCCATTAGGATTATGGGATTTTATCCTTATTTAGTCTGGAGCATCCTTGGGTCAAGGTGACTCAATTTTGTATAATTGGTGGGTATGACCCCCCTTGGGGTGGGGCTCTGTTTGAAGTTTGTTCTCACTATATCTCAAGTGCTGTATGGATCTTTCTGAAATTTCATATGTACTTACAGCACCTACTTCATACCAATTATTTTAAACATATTCAGGTGAGCGATACAGGCCCCCTGGGCCTTTTGTTTTTTGATTACTTCCACGATAAAATCGGCAATGCGGTGCCCTAAAATGAAATGTGCGTGGGCCTGAGAATCAAGTAATCAATTTTTGTTTGCCTTACCGGAAACACTCAACCTCTTGAGTCCAAATTAAGTAGTTGTTTCTTGAATGCTGTGACCTCCAGCTGTTCTAGCTGATTTTAAACCAGAATCAATCTAAACCTGGCATCCCAAGAATCATTTAATTAGGAAATTGTTGAAACGAATGGAGTAACCAACTCGAGTTCTAGTCAAAAAAGCCAATGTCACAGACTCTAAATTCTGCTGTGTAAAAAAATCTCCGATAAAACTATGTAGCTCTAGGCTCCAAGATATTCATTGTTTTGTTTTCTTTTTAACATCTCAGCTGGCAAAGGCAGAAAAGCTGAAACCACTGGAGGTGGAACTGAGGCGACTTGAGGACCTCTCAAAATCAATTGTTGATGATTTTGAATACATGAAAGAAAGAGAGAAAGAAATGAGAGATACAAATGGTAAGCTGTCAAAAAATTGAAGTCATTTTATGTATTATATATCAGTACATTTATGTATTATTATTATCAGTATACATAGTGTATTGTTATAACCCCCCCCCCCCCCCCCCCCCTTCTCAGTAGTTCTGATTTCAGAATAGTAATTACTAATTTACTATATATGTGAAAACCTACAAGTTTTCAAAGTGTATCAATTCTCCCATTTTCAGCAGGAGACTCCCAATATTTTGGCCTATTAAAACAACAAAACTCTTGAGCTGAATAAATATCCAGTTTCTATAACTTTGTATACAAATATAGAAACTGAATTAATTCACATTGCTTCCCTGCTTTGTGTGGTTCCTTTGTCTTATTGTCATATTGTCATATCTCTGAGCTTAACCTTGATCTCGAAGAAAGGCAGCATTAATTACGACCTAATATCTCTTGGCTATTTGGTTTGGAAATAAGAATAACATAATAGCTCATTACTCTGTCTGTTTTACAGGCTTAGAAATATAACTTACAAACCTGTTTGTTTATGGATACACGGTAGTCTAGTGGTAGGACGCCGGGCTTGTGACCGAAGGGTTGAGGGTTCGAGTCATGGTACGGCTCTGATACTTTATTCTATTTGAGTATGTGGTTGGGCAGTGCTTGAATTGTTGAATGCTAGCTGTAAGCGTCAAAATGGCAGCCCCAGCTGTATGCTCCCCAGGGAGTTGAGAAAGATATTGGCTAGTTGCAAAGACCCTATATCCACGGATAATAATTTGTGAACCCCTTTGAGACGACCTACAAACTAAGTTGTGATAAAGCGGTTTATAAGAACCTCAAATTATTCATTATTATTTATGTTTGTTTCAGAGTCCACCCACTCGCGTGTGATGTACTTCAGCATTTTCTCCATGTGTTGTCTCCTCGGCCTAGCCACATGGCAGGTTCTCTATCTACGACGATACTTCAAGGCCAAGAAACTCATCGAATAATGCTTAGATTTAATTTAGATATCTATCTTCCCTCTGGGAAAGTGTTTCCATTTTCCCTAAAAATAAACATTTCTGTTATTTATTGTTAGGATAAACATTTTTAATGGTATTCTAGATGAATGTCGATTTCAAATAATTTCTTCCATTATTTGCTAAAGTAAGAATTAATTAAAGAGGTCAACCAGTTTTTGATGGAGAATCATACCTACAAGGTGGTATGTTTTCAAAATAAAGAAATTTAAGCCCCTTACGATACTTTTTACAATATTTGGATAACCCAAGATGTAGCAAAACATATTGTAATGTCAGACTTTGTTTTAACTTCAAGCAAAATCTTAATAGTCATTGGTCTAATTTCACAACCGGGGAATTTTTCTGCCTGCAAACATTTTATTATCCACGACCTAAGGCAATACCTCTGTTATTCTACTGATTTTAGGGATTTTTTTTCTAATTTCAAGAACAAAAGCATGCTTGAAAAAAACCTAATCCTATTTTAATGTGCCTATACTAAAACCACTGCCATACTCAATTTGTTATAAGAAGGCCTACAGAGAATGTACATGGTTATACATGTACATTGTACCAGTATTTAATGTACACAGATGATAGTCACTTATTTTAACGAGGATGATTCCCTGTTAAAAGTGGTCAGCCTCTTTTGTTAAATATGCTTTCAGGAATGCCTTTTCTGTTTTCAACATCTTATAATGAATGTTTGGCCATTTTGGTGTTGCAAATTTTTCGTTTGGAAAACTTTTGCATTAAAAAGACCTATTGATGCGTTTATCTTTGACTGAACATTGTACATTTTTGTAAGCTATTTTAAAAAATAGTGGTTGCACCAATGCCATTTTATAATTTGGTTAATAGTCCCAAATCTCCTTCATTTTGGCTTGGTATCGTTTCATATTTGAACAAATTGAGCAGTTGAGTTTGTATTGAATTCTATGTAGTCAGTTCCACAAATGCTCAGCAATTGACATAAGATGCTATTGGAAAGAACTAAATATGCAATTTTTAATATGCTATTTAAAAGCCTCTGAAAAAACAATTAATTTCATCATATTTTTTCTTGGAGAACCAGAGACACTAAAATTATTTTATATTCCCCAAAACATTTCATTTAAATTTTTGTTGTCTTTTCCAAGTGCTGCTGGAATGATTTTCGGACTTTTTTTGAATCATGTTTACGCCAGTGAACACAATTGCCTGTTTTCCTTGTTTAAAAAAAAAGAGTTGTATATTTTAGGGTAAGAATAAGTGAACATGCATATTGAAAAGTGTAAGATTTTTGAAGGAAAGGTAATAAGTTCACTTAACTGTTGGCAGGGTGTTTAATGCTTTATAACATAGATTTAGTCAATATGTTGATTTCGAGGTTAGAGAGAGCGCGAGTGAGAAAATAATGTTTTAATTATGCGATATGGATGTATTTGTGGCTGATTGTAATGAACAGAGACTAGATGATTTTGAAAGAGACCAAGCAGGTCATCATTGCTGTTAAAATAAATCCCAGACGTACAGCTGTCTATAAAACCAGCTTTTCCTATTGTAATGTGGTTTTAAGTACGAAATTCCGTTTTTGTTGTCATCTATTTTATATATAATCTAGTGACATGACCTTGCATGAACTTGTTTAATTAAGTAGTATCACTTTGGTTACATGAATGTCTATTTTTTTTGTTATCGATTAAATTTAGTCCTATTAATTAAAAAACAGCCCTGGGTTTTATGGGAAAATACATTTTGAAACTAATACACAACATCCCTTTCATGTATGAGATATCCTGGTGTGTGGGTGTGTAGGTATGTGGTAACGTGTAATTCACAACAGTATCAAAGTCAGTATGATAACCTGTTTCTCTTGTTTACCAATTTGCATCAAAGTGAGAAACTCATTACATGCGTAGGCAAGGTGTATGAACAGTACAAGTGAAATATAAATGTATACATTGCATGTATTGGACGAGAAATAGCATTAGTAACCTTTGGCGACCATTTTGTAATTAACAATGGTTTTCTGTCAAGTCTCAGAAGGGAGGTGGAGCCTTAATCCAAAGCTTCATTGATTTAAAAAAGTCCTTAAATAAAAAAAATTGAAGTTATTCCAAATGTTTGACACATTGCAATTTTGTTTTTTCTTTCTATTTTCTGGCAATTTTGATTAAAAGATTCATATTCAGGCTAATAAGACAAAGGTTTCAGAATATTTTTGATATAAAATTGTCTTTTTTTTTTTTTTCAGCTGTTCAAGCCTTGATGTTTGTAAAAATAAGGTGTTCACAATTATTGTGTTATTTATGGTTTGATTATGATGGTTAATATGTGCTATAATGAGTGACTTTACTTTCATTTATTTTTCTTCCCTGTAATGGTGTTTCCCCCATCATTTTGAAAGCATGGATGACTGAGAGATTATGAGTGTTATGATAGATTTCCATTGTTGTAAAAGATTTCCCTGGAAATATGGTGAATAAATGAAAGGTAAATGATCCTACTGTGTTGTTTTCTGTATGATTTCTAGAATACGTAGTAGTCACATAATTAATTCAAACCATAATCAGCGTTCATTCTAGATCTGAGACAGTATCGCAGGAAGGTTAGTGGGAATCGTTGGTGTAATCTAGTTCTTTGGTGTAATGGTATTGCCCGAAACTAAGGAAGTGTGCTGTATCAGGCGTCGGTAAATATTTGGAAATGGGTATCTCCGTATAAAAAAACACTAAATAAACCCTTCTGTAGATAAACAGTAACAGCATGTTTTATAATGTTGATTGCTTTGAATAGTTTGAATGAGAGAAAAAAACTCCCCACAATTACATTCATATTCAATTTATTGATCTCTTTGAATGGCGAGATCGTGGGACATATAACGATTACCTCCCTTGGTATACCTTCAAGAAACAAATATTTACTTATGAGGGAAAGCGACAAACAAAGAAAACGAGAACAGATTTTGTTCTACTTTGAATTTGAAGTCTTTGATTCAGATTAATAAGACTAATGACTAAAGTCGATCAGAATCCGCGGGCATATTTGATAAAATTACGTATGATTGTTGTTTCGAAGATTCGAATTCCAATATGGCAGCTATGACAGCATTTTGAAAACCTAGTTGCATTTTGAAAAAACTTAAATTCTACTCTACATCTACATAGTAATGACCACCTTCATCTATTTGAAGATCATGTCATGTGATAGTGGTTGCTAGGCCAAGAGAAGAAAAGATAGTGAAAGGGAATATTTATAAAGTGTGGGAGTTAGAATTGTTTTTTGTTTAGGGACAGTTTGAAGCAGTCAGAAGAGGTAATGGAGGTTATATCTGGAGGCAGGTTATTCCAGTCTACTATGGTACGAGGGAAAACGGATTGTTGTCGTACCTGTGTTCTACATGAGAGTGTTTGATATGAGTTCTGGTGTGCATGTCTTGTGTGGCGGGATGGAGGTATGCGTATCAGTTGGTCTTTTCTTATATTGACTTTGTCGTGTATAGATTTGTGTAGTGTTGTCAGTCGCATGACTCTCCTTCTGTCTTCAAGTGATTGCCAGTTAAGGTGTTGAAGCATGTCACCAACACTGGAGGTGTTTCTAAATTTTTTGGTGATTTATCTGGCTGCTCTACGCTGCACCATTTCTATTTTGTTTATGTCTGTTCTAGTATAAGGGTCCCAAACTGAGCAGGCATATTCTAGGGAAGCCATTTCACGTGTTCCTGATTCGTAAAGTACTATTACTTTGAAACCGATTTGAAATCCAATATGGCCACTATGGCAGTCATCTTGGAAATCTATGTTGAAGTTTGAGCATGATCAGAATGTTGTAAACATCATTTTGAAGTGTCCTAGTAGTAGTGACTCGCATTGTCTGATAATCTTGTCGCCATATAATCAGTTAATAAATCACATGTGAGCTTAAAGATGCCTTAGGCCTCTTGTTATAATATTATTTCGACAATGTTTCATCAGAATTTTGGGTCATATTTGATTAAGTATTTGTGAGAAAACAGGTAGACCAAACAGAGCGCATTGCGTCATTTATCTATGTACGGATTTAAACATTTTTTAACTTGACCTATATAGTCTATGTATATTAATTGTACATGCTCACTAATATCATTTGAATAATATTTAAGCTAGTGATCCTGTTAAAACCCGTAGCCTCTCCTTTTTCAGATTATAATTATGTGTCTTCACGAGGAATATTTGTAGAAAATATAAAGAAACAATCTAATAAACCATATATGATCCATTTTTCACGTTACGAAAAAAGAACCATTAGAATTATAGAGACATTAACCTTTTATAATATTTTTAATTCCATATATGTGCTGAAACTAATATTTTTTATTTCAATACATCCGCGATCATATAAGAGTCTGCAAATGAAAAAATATTTAAGGGAGATAACTCTGCTGAGCTATGTAAAACATGTAGCGTTGAACTAAAACTATTTTTGGAGGCCTGTTCTCTTTCACATATAAGACTTAACTAAGGCCACAGACTTATTGTGCAGCGATCTGGTTTGAACAAGATGAATATTTTCAATAAAGTCTTACATTTAAATCGTTCGCCATGCATGGTTGTAGGACAGCAGAATAGTGTATAATACATATGTAGAGTTAGACGCATTTTCGCTCCATAATGTAGCATTTATAAGACGTTGTTAATATCAACATTGGTAAGATACAATAATTACATAAGAATGATTGCCGAAAATAACAAACATACAATGGCGGACAATGTAATAAATCATTAAACAAGCTTTTGTGGAATAAAGATGATATACACTCAACGACATTAATGAGTAGAACTAACACCGACACACGTCTTTATTTGAAGTAAATGCGTACGTGTTATCTGAACACTGAAGAGGTTGAACGAAACAGATAAGAAAAAACTCAACTATGTTTTGTTACATTCGTCAGTCAACATATTATAAATATAGCAGACAGGAATAGAAACACAAATATCCGGAGTCAACTTAACTTTTCCTCCGTCTACTCAAATACCGGATCCTGTTGAAAAGATCGCTCATGAAAAAGGAAAAAATACCTAAATAGGAAGGTTGTCTTTACAGACATGTTTTTTTGGCAGTTGGTCTTCATAGACTGTTGGTCTAAAGTATAATTGAAAGGACATCTTAATTTACAGATTTTCTTTATAGAAAGGAGGTTACAACTGACTGATTGTCTTCATAGACAGTTGGTCTTAGTAGACAGTTGTTCTTTATAGACAGATGTTCTTTATAGACTGCTGGTCTTAATATACAGGTGGTGTTTATAGACGGGTGGTCTTAATCGTCAGGTGGTCTTAGTAGACAGTTGGTCTTAATAGACATGTGGTGTTTATAGACAGGTGGTGTTTACAGACGGTTGGTCTTAATAGACAGGTGGTGTTTACAGACGGTTGGTCTTAATAAACAGTTGGTCTTATATACTGGTGTCTCAATAGTCAGTTGGTCTTAATAGATAGTTGGAATTTATAGACAGGTGGTCTTCATATACAGTTGGTCTTTATAGACAGGTGGTCTTAATAGGCAATTAGTCTTAAAAAACTGGTTGTCTTTAAAGCATGTTCCATGCTGATTAGTGACGTCACTATTCACTACGTGCCCCAGGACAGATGTTGTATTACCCGGAAGTGAGACTGACCCTTATCTGTCAAACTTACATATTCTACGACCCTGGTTATAGTTCAATATAATTAATACTGTGTAATTCTTACCGTGAGATAGCACGGACTTAAGGTCTTACATCAGCTCAGTTAACGAGTATGGTACTAGTTAACGATTATGGTACTAGTTAACGATTATGGTACTAGTTAACGATTATGGTACTTTAAAGAAAATCTTTTTCATGGGGTATTGAATATCTCAGAATTGCTCAGTATAACTATATGTATATAATTAACGAGTGTTGATTCACATCATCAAATTCGCATCTGGCGCCAGTCTTATTAACGTTCCTGGACAACATCGCTAAAGGGTATACTCCCACTGAAGATAGATTTCTATACATTGTGACTTCAGCAATGTCTTCCAATGGTGAAAAAACTGAAGTAAGATGCATTTCCTTAAGTAGATGAATCTTTGTGGAACTGGGGTTGTATATTGTAGACAGGTGTAACACAATAAAGTTACCTGCCGTGACTTACGTGGGCGAGTAGGTATCGTTTCAGTTGTTCTGTACCTATAAACGATTTGTTGCGTTGATTGGTGGCTTATACTAAGCAGGGCAAATCCTGTAGTGTTACCTGTACCGATACGTATACACACTTACCTGTGGTATATACCTGTCTCTCAGGGGCCACGCGTGTGTACACATCAGGTGTAAATATGGACATTGTGGTGACGATAACATTCACACCAGGAAAGAAAAATGAACTACAGAATTTCATGGATTTTGTTTGACAAGAATATCATTTATTATAAAGTGAAACCATGGAGAACGGCTGATGGGTGTAGTGAACACGTGATAATCAAAGGTGAGTACAGGTAAAAACAGTTAAATGATTGAACTCTATATAGCTAGTATATATACGTATATGTGTACTCGCTAATGACTGTCAGACGGTGTGTGTCATCATTTGTCTGTGCTGTCATACCCGATTGATAAACGTATTGGTACATGTCACTGTAAATGGGTGAACTATCCTGTGCCATTTCACGTGGGGCAATATACGTACATCAACACTAATGTGAGTACACGTGTGTATCTTAATGCAAGCGCACATGTGTATCTTCACACGTATAAGGGTATATGTACTTGGGTACATGTGCATTACCATACTTGTCAGGACTGTAGCGACCATGTACAGTGTAGCTAAATTGGTATAGAACGCCCGTCTAGAGTTCTGTGGGTCCTGGGTTCGAATCCCAGTCTGGACGTGCATTTCCGCCCTTGGATCAGGACAAATATGTCTGATCACACGTGTTCATCACATGCATCATTACACATATGTAGTACCACACCTACTTGCGCGAACGCGTACACGTGTCATCGTTCGTGATAGTGCACGTGTGTGTTATCACACGTGCACGGACATGTGTGTGATATCACAAAAAAACATTTGCATCCAAAACATATGTGGTAGGACATACGTGCATATCGACCGATACATTCTTGGTATTGAATACTTTATAAACTGACCACGGGGCGTTTTAGGTATTGTTATTAGCCTTTGTTCAACTAACTAGTCACACCCTTTTTAACAAACACGTTATTCATTTGGTCTATAAGGAAGCAAATACTTTATTTTTTTGCTCTGTAAACTACCGTGCATATGCATGTTGCTGACTTCATAATTAATCAGAAGGAAACAAACTGACACGGACTAGATAGCAATCTAGAATCTTATTCCGTGATACATTCAGACTATATTTTTCAGTAATTGTCAACATAAAACACGATATGAAATCAACCAATATATTTAACACACTTCATCCACTTACTTATGAGCAAACTCTCTCTCTCTCTCTCTCTCTCTCATTCTCTCTCTCTCTATCAACACTTTTTGTTGGCACTAAGACAGACATACAGACAGACAGACATACATACATACATACATACAGACAGACAGACATACAGACAATACAGACAGACAGACATATAGACAATACAGACAGACAGACAGACAGACAGACAGTGTCTTCATTCGTATATTGTGTTTATATGTTACCTTTGAAACACAATTTTATCATATACACTAGCGTATACCCGATCCAAAGATTCAGAGTTGCTTTTTCAATCAGCATTTATCATATTTATTACATTTCTAATTTTAAGTCCTCTTATACTCTGTATCCACAGGTACTAGCCTCGTCTGTCACTTCACTTATATTATAGGTGTATTGACACACAAAGCTACTACCTGTACTGTATCAGACAGTAATTATAATCATGGGTGTGTTTTTGGTGATATCTGATCAAGAAAACACGAATCGACTGAAATATAAAAGATGATCAATGATAGTGTGGTGTACTTTGGCCTGCCATACATTATTAAACAATTATTTTCAAATTTTCAATCACCCACAGTGATTAATTAGGATAGCTATCTTACAACATATGCTGCTTGCTGCTCGGGGCCGCGCGCTGTCAATGGACTCTCCGATCCTCACTGTAGCTAGGGGACTCCTATGAAGGGTTTCTCCGATCCTCACTGTAGCTAGGGGACCCCTATGAAGGTTTTTTTTCTGATCCTCACTGTAGCTAGGGGACCCCTATGACGGGTTTCTCTGATTCTCACTGTAGCTAGGGGACACCTATGAAGGGTTTCTCTGATCCTCACTGTAGCTGGGGTACCCCTATGAAGGGTTTCTCTGATCCTCAAAGTAGCCAGGGTACCCCTATGAAGGTTCTCTCTGATCCTCACTGTAGCTAGGGGACCCCCATGAAGGGTCTCTCTGATCCTCACTGAAGCTAGGGGACCCATATGAGGGGTTTCTCTGATTCCACACTGTAGCTAGGGTACCCCTATGAAGGGTTTCTCTTATCCTTACTGTAGCTAGGGTACCCCTATGAAGGGTTTCTCCGATCCTCACTGTAGCTAGGGTACCCCTATGAAGGGTTTCTCTTACCCTCACTGTAGCTAGGGTACCCCTATGAAGGGTTTCTCTGAACCTCACTGTAGCTAGGGTACCCCTATGAAGGGTTTCTCTGATCCTCACTGTAGCTAGGGTACCCCTATGAAGGATTTCTCTGATCCTCACTGTAGCTAGGGGACCCCTATGAAGGTTCTCTCTGATCCGCACTGTAGATAGGGGACCCCCATGAAGGGTCTCTCTGATCCGCACTGAAGCTAGGGGACCCCTATGAGGGGTTTCTCTGATCCCCACTGTAGCTAGGGTACCCCTATGAAGGGTTTCTCTGATCCTCACTGTAGCTAGGGTACCCCTATGAAGGGTTTCTCCGATCCTCACTGTAGCTAGGGAACCCCTATGAAGGATTTCTCTGATCCTCACTGTAGCTAGGGGACCCCAATGAAGGGTCTCTCTGATCCGCACTGTAGCTGTTTGGCCCCTGTGAAGGGTCTCTCCGATCCGCACTGTAGCTGTTGGGCCCCTGTGAAGGATCTCTCTGATCCTCACTGTATCTCGGGGACCCCTATGAAGGGTTTCTCTGATCTTCACTGTAGATAGGGGGACCCCCATGAAGGGTCTCTCTGATCCGCACTGTAGCTGTTGGGCCCCTATGAAGGGACTTTTCGATCCTCATCTGAGCTCGGGGCCGCCGTGAAGGGTCTCTCCGATACTCTCTGGAGCTCGGGGCCGCCGTGAAGGGTGTCTCCGATCGTCTCTGGAGCTCGGGGCCGCCGTGAAGGGTCTCTCCGATCGTCTCTGGAGCTCGGGGCCGCCATGAAGGGTCTCTCTGATCGTCTCTGGAGCTCGGGGCTGCCGTGAAGGGTCTCTCCGATCGTCTCTGGAGCTCGGGGCCGCCGTGAGGGGGCTCTCCGATCCTCACTGTAGCTTTGGGACCCTATGAAGGGTCTCTCCGGTCCTCACTGTAGCTCGGGGACCCCTATGAAGGGTTTCTCTGATCTTCACTGTAGATAGGGGGATCCCCATGAAGGGTCTCTCTGATCCGCACTGTAGCTGTTGGGCCCCTATTAAGGGACTTTTCGATCCTCATCTGAGCTCGGGGCCGCCGTGAAGGGTCTCCCCGATACTCTCTGGAGCTCGGGGCCGCCGTGAAGGGGGTCTCCGATCGTCTCTGGAGCTCGGGGCGGCCGTGAAGGGTCTTTCCGATCGTCTCTGGAGCTCGGGGCCGCCGTGCAGGGTCTCTCCGATCCTCACTGTAGCTTTGGGACCCTATGAAGGTTCTCTCCGGTCAGGGGACACCTATGAAGGGTTTCTCTGATCCTCACTGTAGCTAAGGTACCCCTATGAAGGGTTTCTCTGATCCTCAAAGTAGCTAGGGTACCCCTATGAAGGGTTTCTCCGATCCTCACTGTAGCTAGGGAACCCCTATGAAGGGTTTCTCTGATCCTCACTGTAGCTGGGGTACCCCTATGAAGGGTTTCTCTGATCCTCAAAGTAGCTAGGGTACCCCTATGAAGGGTTTCTCTGATCCTCAAAGTAGCTAGGGTACCCCTATGAAGGGTTTCTCCGATCCTCACTGTAGCTAGGGTACCCCTATGAAGGGTTTCTCCGATTCTCACTGTAGCTAGGGAACCCCTATGAAGGGTTTCTCTGATCCTCACTGTAGCTGGGGTACCCCTATGAAGGGTTTCTCTGATCCTCAAAGTAGCCAGGGTACCCCTATGAAGGTTCTCTCTGATCTTCACTGTAGCTAGGGGACCCCCATGAAGGGAATCTCTGATCCTCACTGTAGCTAGGGGACCCCTATGAAGGTTCTCTCTGATTCGCACTGTAGCTGTTGGGCCCCTATGAAGGGACTTTTCGATCCCCATCTGAGCTCGGGGCCGCCGTGAAGGGTCTCTCCGCTCGGGGCCGCCGTGAAGGGTCTCTCCGATCCTCACTGTAGCTTTGGGACCCTATGAAGGGTTTCTCTGATCCTCAAAGTAGCCAGGGTACCCCTATGAAGGTTCTCTCTGATCTTCACTGTAGCTAGGGGACCCCCATGAAGGGTATCTCTGATCCTCACTGTAGCTAGGGGACCCCTATGAAGGGTTTCTCTGATCCTCACTGTAGCTAGGGTACCCCTATGATGGTTCTCTCTGATCTTCTCTGTAGCTAGGGGACCCCCATGAAGGGTATCTCTGATCCCCAATGTAGCTAGGGGACCCCTCTGCAGGGTTTCTCTGATCCTAACTGTAGCTAGGGTACCCCTATGAAGGGTCTCTACGGTCCTCACTGTAGCTCGGGACCCTCTATGGAGGACCTCTCCGATCCTAATTGTAGCTTTGGGACCCTATGAAGGGTCTCTCCGGTCCTCACTGTAGCTGGGGGACCCCTATGAAGGGTTTCTCTGATCCTCACTGTAGCTCGGGAACCTCTATGGAGGAATTCTCCGATCCTAATTGTAGCTTTGGGACCCTATGGAGGGACTTTCCGATCCTCATTTGAGCTCGGGGAACCCTTATGAAGGGACTAGCCAATCAACAATCAATTAAGATGGTTGATTTTTAGCTCACCTCGTCCGATGAACCGGTGAGATTTTGCCGTGCGAAGCGTCCTTCGTCCGTCCGTCAATTTCATTCTGTAAACAACTAATAGTCCTGAACGGCTCAGAGGATTTTTACTTATTTTGACAAATTGTTGGGCCCCTTTCGACCCATGTGCGACATGTGTGTGAAAGTGACGATTTGTTTCTAAAAAGCGACCCAGGCGCGGTGCTTATTTCCCGCATATTATAGAGGGCCGGAGTTCTGACGTTAAACGACGAAAGACCGATATAAAAAAAGTCAATAAAACGTCAGAATAATTCGGACTAAGGGTCTCGTGTGCCTTTGGCGTCGCAGACTTTGTTGAAGGACGGAGTAAGTTTAGCTTGGGAGTTTATTCATTGTCCCGAGTTGAAGAAAACGATGATACCGATTTTGGCTCAACAACTAGTATTTTCGTTCAGTATACATATATAGCACGCATTTGTTTATTTTCAATATTGAAGCTTAGTCATTGGAAATATCCATTTTGATCCAAGGGTGTACGTGATCAAACATCATTTACATCCGTTTTGTCTTGTTAACATGGTTTTCATCCCTGTGGTTCATCCAAGTTCCTCGTGGTTTTAGTTTTTAAGTGGCCTCTTTATTGTTAAAATCTAAAGTGGAAGGGTGACATTAGAAATTTCCAGTCGTCACATTTAACGAAATGAACGCCCTGTTATCTCAGTCAACGCGGTACATATTGTGAATAAAATGTCACATTTACACAATAAACACCCTTTTATCTCACTAAAATCCGAACATACAATTACAAAAAACGTCTCATTTACGCAATAAACGCCCTGTTATCTCACTAAAATCCGAACATACAAGAACTAGAACGCTATCGACAATTCATATCCTACTGACCTTTTTGGCCGGATTGAAACGCAATCAGGGCTTATAGAATGGCGATTCCCGTCCGTCCGTCCGTCCGTCCGTCCGTCTGTGTGTCCGTCCGTCTGTCCACANGTGTGTGTCCGTCCGTCCGTCTGTGTGTCCGTCCGTCTGTCCACACTAAGGTTAAAAAGAATGATGAAGCTCAGTTTCCGAGTTATTATTTACTAGTATCCCACATCAACTAACCTTGCATGGCTTGTCTATCTAATGATGCTTATCACATGCGATGCTTTGGATGCTGCTCCTGACCTACATTTTCCGCTTGACTGACCAGGTTAAAAAGATTGGTTAAGGTCAGGCCCCATCTGCACTTTGGTAAAGAAGATTGGTTTATGTCATTTACCAAGTAACTACTTGTCCTACATCAACGAAACTTGCATGGCTTATGTATCTAAAGATGCTTATAACATGCTATGCTTCGGATGCTGGTTCTGACCTTAATTGTCCGCGTCAGTGACCAGGTTAAGAAGATTGGTTAAGGTCAGTTACTCAGTAACTACTTGTTGTACATCAACTAAACTTGCATGGCTTAGATCTTAAATGATGTTTATCACATGTGATGGTTTACATGAAAATGTACTGTAGAAATCCGGCCATATCGCCATAAGCGATTTCTTGTATTGGTCTGTAGAGGTTTTGTAACTGACTATATAAGGTATTGTTTGCATCAAAGAACGTTTCCGCTCAATGAAATGGCTTAGAGCTGCCATGGTGTGGTTCTTATTATCTCCCCACAACGAAAGTTCGAGGGGATGTATGATTCCGCCCGCCCGTACATATGTTACACTCTTTGGCATCGCTCTAGCGACTTCAAATTTCATGAAACTTCATACAAGTTTTTAGTATGACAATCCCTTGAACAACTTCGCGTTTCGGGTAACTGCGTTGAAGGTCAACATCACCTTATTTTCTCGCCATAAACTCTCCATGTCATACTGATATTACTCATTAAGGGAAAACGCTTCAATGAACACCCTCATAACCGCACAATGACCGAGAAAAATCGTGAATCATTGTAATAACATGTGTTTTTAGAAGAAACAAAGATCACAGGAACATTTTATGTAACAAATTATCAGATCCCGGTGTTCCTGAAAAGCCATTTGACAAGCATGATTAAGATTTTGTATAGTGTTATTATTTTCCTCTGTGTGAGTTATACATACTTGACATTTCAAATATGCCAGAGAGATATGACTTATGTGTATTATACACAGACTTTTCATTGCTGACAAACAGCTCATTGCTGAAACAACTGTCTCGAAATAGTGAAACGTCACTTCCGGTAAGCGCTGACCAACATAATGCATCTCTGTGTTACCGCCGATGGTTGAATTCCGGACCAGGATTCCCTCTGGCAGCATCCCTCGAGTGGGCCGACCGCGGAGGACGGGAACAGTGACTCAGATTGTATGTTTCACCGCTTACCGTCTGCCTTTGGTATTTCAGTAAACAATCTCCACTTATGTGTAATTATCAACTTAAACTTGTTGACAAAACCTTATCTATAGTTTTCCTGTTACAAGGCAGAAAACGTTTGTTTATATACATAGGTATACATCACTTATCGCAGTAATATTGCAAGGGATCAGACATAGTCCACTTGGCTGTCCGTCAACATTCCACGTGACTGACCATCAACACTACAAAGTACAAACCTACCGTCATAACGCAGATCACGGATATGGGAGGTACTGAAGCTGGTCCAACTCCAGTTTAAATCATTTCCGAGGATTAATAGGATCTGTTCTGTGAAATCTCACGGTTTTAACATTTTTTCTTTAAATATTTGGAGAATTCCTGGTGCGTTACTAATGCCGGATTTCGATAATTTATTTTAAAAATTCATCGAAGAAATCTTCTTTGAATTATGACTTCGAAACAAATGAATCAAATTAAAATATTAACTATAATGTGCCGTGTTTGGATGGACCATTATATTAATTTTTCTGTGACGTGTTGGATGTGAGCCATTAGCTTAGCTACGGTATCACATGTAATTTGTACACAAACTTTGAGACATCTATAGTTGAGTAAACTGTTGGTAAGTCTTGAGTGAAACTTAGGTGAGTACAGTGTTCTTCGAATTTGTATATGTTTAATAATTGTGTGCACTGTTTTCGGGATTATTTAACATGTTTCGCCGGAGTCATCAGAATTAGCATAAACACATTTTAGTATGCTATTTATATCATCATAGAAACCACAGATACAGAAATATGTTACAGAATAAATCAATATGTTCATAATTAACAAAAAAATGTAACGTTTGTGTGCTTGTGTCTTCCGGGTGCTTTCAAGGAAACCATGTTTTGTGGTCGGAATGTTGTCAGTAAAATGTTTAAATCTTTTTTTTTAGTTCTAACTTGTACATAATTATCAATTACTGCTTACATTTATAAATTTATGAACTTGTATATTTTTAACTTTTCTTATTAACTGTAAATTCTCTGACGTGTTTAAGCAGATTCTTCTAAAGATTTTAAACGTCAATCTACTTAATAGTCTTTTAAAACATTATCCCCAATGTGATTTTGGGAACTAGTGGCTTATGAGTCTTGTATGAAAACTTTCCTATATGATGTTAGTTGGGCATGGCGTCACAGTAAGAATGCACGTGTGTCGTTTCCATTGCAAATTCTGTTGACGGGCTATTAAGTAGCAATCAAGCAATTGTTTAATGTCAGCCATAACATTTTCCCAATTTTATCCAATTATAGAGGGCGGAGCTCTCTCACGGGCCCGAAGGGCCCGTGGGAGCGAAGCTCTCCCTATAGGTAACACGTATGTAAGAAAAATAAAGATTAACTTGTCTTAACTTGGCCGCCAGTCGCACGCGCTGTAGTCTCCGCCATCTTGATCTCGAAACAAGTTCTCGTTTGCCGAATCTCGAACAAACGTTACATTTTTGTAAGATTTAAAACTTATATCTAACTATAGGATACTTATATTTGATTTGGTTAAAGATGTAAATTCTCTTGACATAACGTTACCGGCTACATTGCTCTAGTTTTGAATGGTCGAAAAATTATTGTAACGGCAGTGTAGTCTCGGTCAATCAGACGCTTGTGTAGACAACAAGAGTCTGGTTGAACAAGACTATCACGCAGAGTTACGGTCCTTGCACTCCCTACGACAACTCTGGGTAGAGATTGCAGTGGTATATATTTAGAAAACGGAATATCAACAAAACAGCGTGCTGGTTGTCAACAAAAAGGGAGTTTATCACAGTGAAGCAAAATGATAGGATAAAAAGCATACAAGTATTTTCATCAGAATCTTTTTATTGATATTTTGCATGAAAAAAATAGACTGAAGAAAAAAATTGAATCCATACTGTAACATTTTCATTTTTGATTACTATCTCACAGCTATTCTTTATTCATAAAAGAAAATCTGTTGTTTTACAAATCTGCACGATTAAAAAATATATATACAGTTTTATGTGCTGAACTGATTCAATTTCTAATTGAGGAAACAATACATTTTCTCTATTGCTAAAACTATACATAAAGCAGAGACATATAAAGCATATAGTCAGTAAGTTGCTGAAACAAATGTATTCATCCACAATATATATATGATATATAGATCTATTGACTCTCTTGGCTATAATGATGGGTATTGAAAGATGACAAAAATTGTGATTTCGCATATGCTTCTTATTTTAATAGAAACTTCATATAAATCCAGTTTTTATAGCATTGAACAAATTAATTTTTTCCCATAAAAAGCACAAAAATTGTAAAATACTTTGCATAAATTATCTCTGGATGCAATATTTATAAATCATTGAAGTTAAGTTTGAAGTAATCCAAAGGGCTTATTTGTAAAGATATATTCATATATATATATGTATATATCTTTTCGTGGATATCAGATAACTATGCTATTATACATGATTAACAATATCCTTCCTAATATGTTTTATTTCAATGTCTTTCTAGAATATGCTGCACTTGATTTTTGTAATTGATTCAAGAGGTGCAAATTTAAATACTTATATAGTCTAATGAACCTTTCGCATTCTCACATTAATGTCATGTCATCATACGCCTAGGCGGAAAACTTCAAGATATCAAACATCTCGTCAGCCAAAAAAGAAATCAAGAAAGGAAACTTAACTGTTATATACACTGTATAGCGATACATGTAGGTCCGATTTAGTAATTTAACACATCACGCAATGCTTGAAAGAGTACAGTACCGATATTCCGATACATTTACAGTACATACTGGCTCCGCCCTCACTAACGGCCGTGCCGTAAAACATATTATATATTTGTGCTAATCCATCCTTTTATCGTTCCAGATAAATACTAGCCATTAAAAATAGAGGAAAACAGCCGTCATAGCAACATGGAATCGAACGTGACGTCAGACGAAATACTACTTGAGGAGGCAAATAAGGAAAAAGTCTTGGTTCTACTTCCGGTTATCATTACCGTCTTCGTCATCATGATCCTGGGAACTCTTGGTAACTCTCTCGTCTGCTATGTCTACTACTTCCGGATGCGCAAGACACCGTCGCACTACTTTGTTTTGTTCCTGGCAGTCCTGGACTTGGTTTCCTGCTGTATCGGCATGCCTGCCGAGTTGGGGGATCTATTTCTCCCAAATCAATTCAATTCACCATTTGCATGCAAGTTTCTTCGTTTCGTGTTATCCTTTACGATAATATCGTCTTGTATAACCCTGATATGTGTGGCCTTTGACAGATATTATAAAGTGTGCAAACCCCTCAAAGGATTCCCGATAAGGAAAGTCCAAATTCTGTGCGGCGTGGCAATCGCGATCGGCGCCCTTTTATCATGGCCAGCTCTCGCTATATTTGGGATAAAAACAGTGGAGACGACACATCCAGGTTTATACGGTACAGAGTGCTCAACGTCAGACGACATGGGAGGAACCGTATTCCCACTGATCTATTACGTCACTCTCATCACGGCATTTGTGGTGACGTTTGCGATATTTACGACGTTATACGTCAGGATAGGCATGGAAATTAATCGGCGCAAAAATAATCCAATTGGCGAGAGAGGACCCCCAGTTTCACGGGAAACTTTGAGAAGACGAGAATTAACCACGTCGATTCTTTCAGACGAGGAGTCAACGTCTGCGGAACCATGTTCTGACGAAGAAACTACACGCGACCTGCGCGCGAATCGCAGCAGTTTTTCTCATCTGCGGGACTATATTGTGCACCATTTCCGGTCTGACGTAAATAACGACTTGAAAAGCTCAGACCATCAAATTGATAGCAATATTACCAGTGCTATCCCCGAACGCCGGAAGAAAAAGTCAATGTACCGGAGCGTCAGAACAACATACATATTCTTAGCAGTTTTCATCGCATTTCTAATTAGCTTTCTGCCATATTTAATAGTCAACATACTCAAACATACAAAAACTGTACTTCACGAATTCAACTCCGATACAGAGGAAGTGGTTTATAATCTATGTGTGAGGTCTTTTTTCATCAGTAATTTCATCAACCCTATCATTTACAGTTTATTGAACAAAAAATTCCAGAAGGAATGCAAGACATTATTCAAACGATACTGCTGTCGGTGCTGTGTTAGAAGGCAGATGTCCGCTGTAACCAACCGGCGATGAGTGACACATGCTCCACGCACAGGGACCGGAGAATTAGTTGCAGCTATATTTGGACCTAAACTAAGGTGTTAAGAGAGTAATTTGACATGTTTTAGGGGTTTAAATAAACTTTCGGTAAAAATGCCCCCCCCCCCCCCCCCCAATGATGATAATATATACGAGAAGGGAGGTAAGCTCTCTACGTCGAGAAATCGACTACACCTGACTTTCTTGCATCAAAAAACACATTTCTAGTTTACCTACAAAAATATGCTTAGTACCGTTGGAAAGATGAATATTTTTTCTTTAAAAAACCTCCTATATTCACGTAAAATGTCTTTTCGTTCCGCAGACATGGTCTCCGTTTCCTCCATAAACATACGTCATTTCCTAGTTTCAAAGTTTTTCGCAGTCAAAGAGCCAGTTTTTGCATATTCATGAGCTCGAAGTTGACCAAAACATGTCGTGCTGATTGGCTGATTATTTTAGGGGAAAATGGCTGCGCTTCCAGCCAATCACACCACGGGTTTCGGCACGTGGTTGACGCCAACCTCATGAATAAGCAAAATGTGTCTCTCTGACTGCGAAAAACTTAAAAACTTGGAAATGACTCGTGTTTTTGGAGGACACGTACCTTATCATCATTGGGGGAGGCACTTTTACCGAAAATTGATCTAAACCCCTAAAACGTGTAAAAATATTCTTAACACGTTAACATAGGTCAAAATAAATCTGTTACAAATTCTCAGGTCCCTGTGGTTCCACGGCTCTTTAACAGAAATGTGATGTGCAGATTTTAGAATCTGGACGGTTCCTGCCACAATGTCCTGTGTGTTATCGATGTCTGGGTTACTACCGGCTCCGGTTTCGCTTCCTGGTACTCATTGTTATCGATAAATGTAATGTGCTATTGTTTATAGATAGATACTAATTTAATCATTTACAAGCCCAAAATATCTCGGAAAGTTATATTTAGATCTTTCCTACCATCTGCATACGACGCACATTTTCCGAGAAAAATTAGGTAACTATCAGGTTTGAAAGTGATTCATTCAACATGTTGAGACTATGTTGGAATTTTCACTAAGGGAAATATTTAGCGTTTCCTAAAACGAACAAAATATAATCTGCAGAATACTTTTATATAGAACGAACATTTGAAAAAAAACCTAAAAAACCCATACCAAGTTTTACTTATCACGCCGCTGTTGAAGCTAGTTCTGCTAATCGACTCGTTTAGTCCCATCTGTACATTGCAGGCGATCATTTAATACTTCGTCACTTAAATCAGAAATTTTTACAACTCGATCTTTATAAATTCAAATATTGTCTAATTTCCAGAACCGAAACCGGACAACAACGTTGTTCAATTTATGTGATTTTTGCAATAGAATTTGCTTTCAATTTGCTTTTTTTTAATATGCTTTTTAGATTTTGTTTTGTTTGTTTAATTAAGGAAACGTATTTACACGTAACAGAAATATTGCGAACTGACCCCATCATAGGCCCTCCATCCCTAGGACATTTCTATATCTCAAGTTGCAAAAGTTCACAGTTCAAGATTTCAAGATTTCAGACTGCCGTTGTTGCATTGCTCGTTCAGTATCATATTCAAAATAACCGTCGGTTTTACCATTGGGTCACCGTACTAGCTTCTAACTAAAGCGTTTTTGCAAAATTGTTTTTGTTTTTCTTTGAAGTGTCATAAATACACTGTGATGTTTAAAATCTTCCTCACACTACGATTCTATTGTAGTGATGGATATTTAGGGACACAATTTTGTCTGTCCAGCCAAGCATGGACCCAGTGTTTGTGTGTGAATGGTGTCTCGTTATTGTTGATTTATCTTTGTACTTGAATGGACGAGATATACTGCACGCCACTCATATTCCGTGACACATTTATAAATGACAAAACTAAACGAGGTCGAATGTCCCTCACTGATCAGGCAGATTACAAACATAATTGGTGTTCTAAACTTTCATCAAAATGCTGCTGGAAAATATTATCTTAATGCACCGTCAAACATTATCATTTATTTATGTTGAAATGTTTTTTTTAAATATTTAAATTGGTATTTAAGGATGTTTACTACCTAACTGTGTCATGTAGACTTAAGGAAGTATGCTATTTTACTTTGGTAATGAGACTTTAGGATGTATGCTCCCTTACAGTGGCATGTAATTTAAGGATGTATGATACTTTACTGCAGAATAGAGACTTAAGGATGTATTCTACCTTACTGTGACATGGAGACTTAAGGATGTGAGCTACCTTACTGTGACATGGAGACTTAAGGATGTAAGCTACCTTACTGTGACATGGAGACTTAAGGATGTATGCTACCTAACTGTGACATGGAGACTTAAGGGTTTGAGCTACCTTACTGTGACATGGAGACTTAAGGATGTATGCTACCTTACTGTGACATGGGAACTTAAGGATGTAAGCTACCTTAATGTGACATGGTGACTTAAGGATGTAAGCTACCTTACTGTGGCATATAGACTTAATGATGTATGTTACCTTACTATGGCATATAGACTTAAGGATGTATGTTACCTTACTATGGCATATAGACTTAGGGATGTATGTTATCTTACTATGGCATATAGACTCAGGGATGTATGTTATCTTACTATGGCATATAGACTCAGGGATGTATGTTACCTTACTATGGCATATAGACTCAGGGATGTATGTTATCTTACTATGGCATATAGACTCAGGGATGTATGTTACCTTACTATGACATATAGACTTAAGGATGTATGTTACCTTACTGTGACATGGAAACTTAAGGATGTAAGCTACCTTACTGTGACATGGTGACTTAAGGATGTAAGCTACCTTACTGTAACATGGAGACTTAAGGATGTAAGCTACCTTACTATGGCATATAGACTTAGGGATATATGTAACCTTACTATGGCATATAGACTCAGGGATATATGTTACCTTACTACGACATATAGACTTAGGGATGTATGTTATCTTACTATGGCATATAGACTTAGGGATATATGGTACCTTACTATGACATATAGACTCAGGGATATATCTTACCTTACTATGGCATATAGAATTAATGATGTATGTTACCTTACTATGACATATAGACCTAGGGATGTATGTTACCTTACTATGGCAGATAGACTTAGGGATGTATGTTGCCTTACTATGGCATATAGACTCAGGGATGTATGTTACCTTACTATGACATATAAACTTAGGGATGTATGTTACCTCACTATGACATATAGACTTAAGGATGTATGTAACCTTACTATGGCATATAGACTTAGGGATATATGTTACCTTACTACGACATATAGACTTAGGGATGTATGTTATCTTACTATGGCATATAGACTTAGGGATATATGTAACCTTACTATGGCATATAGACTTAAGGATGTATGTTACATTACAATGACATATAGACTTAGGGATGTATGTTGCCTTACTATGGCATATAGACTCAGGGATATATGTTACCTTACTACGACATATAGACTTAGGGATGTATGTTGCCTTACTATGGCATATAGACTTAGGGATATATGTAACCTTACTATGGCATATAGACTTAGGGATATATGTTACCTTACTACGACATATAGACTTAGGGATGTATGTTATCTTACTTTGGCAAATAGACTTAGGGATTTATGTTACCTTACTATGGCATATAGACTTAGGGATGTATGTTACCTTACTATGGCATATAGACTTAGGGATATATGTTACCTTACTATGACATATAGACTTAGGGATGTATGTTACCTTACTATGGCATATAGACTTAAGGATGTATGCTACGTTACTATGGCATATAGACTTAAGGATGTATGCTACGTTACTGTGACATGGCGACTTCAGGATGTATGCTACTTTACTTTGATATTGAGACTTAGGGATGTATGTTATACAATGTATAACAGATATTTCTCTATATAATGTATAACAGATAAATCTCTATACAATTTTTAACAGATAACTCTCTATACAATGTATAACAGATAATACTCTATACAATGTGTAACAGATAATACTCTTTACAATGTATAACAGATAACTCTCTATGAAATGTATAACAGATAACTCTCTATACAATGTTTAACAGATAACTCTCTATACAATGTAAAACAGATAACTCTCTATACAATGTATAACAGATAACTCTTTATACAATGTATAACAGATAACTATATATCATGTATAATAGATAACTCTTTACAATGTATAACAGATAACTCTCTCTACAAGGTATAACAGATAACTCTATACTATGTATAACAGATAACTATCTATACAATGTATAACAGATTACTCTCTATACAATGTATAACAGATAACTCTCTATACAATGTATAACAGATAACTCTCTATACAATGTATAACAGATAACTCTATACAATGTATAACAGACAACTCTCTATACAATGTATAACAGATAACTCTCTATACAATGTATAACAGATAACTCTCTATACAATGTATATTGTGTAAGGTGGCAAACATCATTAAATACTCCACTCTGGACCGAAACTTCAAGTCCTTTTAGCGGTAATTTCGTATGATAATTTCGCGTTTAAATATCTTGTATTTTCTTGTGCATTCCCTTTTTATGCTTAAAATATTTAAAAAAAATCAGTTGATGAGGTGTGGATTGATTTGAAACTACCGTTATTCGTCTAATTCCACTTATTTCGAGTTTGTTTGTGAACTTTTCTGTATTTTAAAGATAGCAAGATTAACGACATTTACATAAGTTTATTATAAGTTATCAAATCGAGTGTAATCGTTTTTGGAGCTGTTGCACACATGTATATTACCACTCACCAGTGAATCAAGTGTGGTTTACGGGGTTTGTGAAACCTTTTGCAATCTTCTTGAATTTTGTCCAAAAATTAGCTTTTTATGCTTTATTTCATTGTTTTTCTCAAGAAACCGCGAAAGCTTGTCATCACGGCTCTGCATGAGAAAATTACTATTTTTTTTCAGTCAGACAGAAACCCTATTTTTTGCACTGTTGTAAAAATGTCATACTTGTAATATACCGTCGCGTTTATTCACCATAAAGAAACGTTTTCAATCTACCATCAAACCTGTCTGTAAAGAAAACCTGAAGAATAATACAAAAACGTCTGTATAGACAGTTGATCTTTATAGACAGTTGTTCTTTATAGACCGATGGTTTACATAGGCAGTTCGTCTTTAAAGACAGACTGTCTTATTATGTAGGTGATCTGAAAAGACAGTTCGTCTATAAAGAAAGGTGGTCTTAATAGATAGATAGTCTGAATAGACAGTTCGTCTTTAAAGACAGGCGGTCTTGATAGATAGGTACTCGGAATAGACTGTTCGTCTTTATAGACAGGCGGTCTTAACATATAGGTGGTATTTATAGACAAGTTGTCTTTACAGACAGGAGATCTTTATGAACATTAAATTTTTAAAGATCTTTATAGAAGGTGATCTTTACAGACAGGTGGCCTTAATATACAGTTGATCTTTATAGACAGGTGATCTTCACAGAAAGGTTGTCTTTAGTTAAGAGAGCTGTTACATTGTGTGCTTTCTGTGACCGGTCATCAATATAAAAAGAATATAGATACTGCACATCAAACACATAAGAAATATATACATCACGCATAAGCGATCGGAATATCAATTCAGTCTGTTAACTATATAATGACTAGCAACCTTTAAATGTCTGAGGATGGGGGACTGAGGGGTATCAACCTTTGGAGGAATATGTATGCCAAGAATGTTTAAATAACATCTGAACTTACATACCATGGGTTGTTGATAATTCTCAGGCTTCAGTTCACATCGCCATCGGATAAAATAGGTTTCATTATCAGCTGATTACACACCTGTATCTAAACACAAGTACGCGGCCACGTGTTCAGGTCAGTGACGCCATACCATACATGTTTTTGACGTTGTTTTTTTTATAACAAGAAACAGATGTATATTTTACATATTAAAACAACGAAAATGAATTAGAGGTTATATGTGTATAACATGTCTAAGCTCCGGACATCAGACCGGTATAAACCTGTTGACGCCTATTCTGATGTCAGTTGTAAATCTTACATTTCACGTGCAATAACGCAATACCAAGTTAATACTTGATTGTAATAAATTAATAAGTCTGTTAAAATTAAGTCTGTTGTTTTCATTTCTAATAAATGGATAGATAAATAAAAACGTATATGGGATTCTCACGAATCGATTTCGGATGATTGCTGAACATACAAACGGCACGGAGAACAAAGGGGGACAACTCTTGTCTAACCTCTCATAGTAATATGTGCGTGAAACCTTTGGTCACAACTGTTTAAAGCGAATGAACAGCTAACAATTCTTAGGCACAATACAATTAAGTAACATCAATTCTGATTATTTTTGTAGAAGTTCAGGATATCAGCGGATTGATTAAACAAAGATCAAGTCCTGAATAAATGGTGTAATTAACGAGCCTTTTTTATCATAAACTATGTTTGAGTTAATAGAAGTACTTCTTTTATAAATATTACAAGTGTATATCATCTTTAAAATTCCAATGATTATTCATTGTGGAAATGACTTCAACTGTAAAGAAAAGAAATATAGGAAAAAATATTTACGATTGCTGACAGCCTGTCCACAAAATTGTCCGATGAACATGAAGAAAATATTGATATTCAGCATTTAGGCGAAATTAATATCACTATAGGATGTACATCTCTGAGAAGTCAAAAAAATCCTGTATTACTATTGTAACGCAATACCAAGTTTATACTTGATTGTAATAAACTAATAAGTATGTTAAAATTAATATGGATTTTTGTGAAAAAGAGTTATTAGCATAGTAGAAAATGCAAAAAATATATATGTCCGTGTGTTCGTTTTTGTGTTATGATCGGTCAAAGATACCAATTTAACACAGCATGTGATTTTAGGTGAGATTTTGGGTTTTGACCATTTGCAGAACAAATTCATACAATTTCTTCCAAGTGTGTTATCAGATATGTATGAATGTTTGTAGAATTGATGAAAATATTATTTTCTTTTAAATTATGGAAATAAAATTTCTTAATCTTATTCTTTTAACTCAGAAAGCCGATTTTACCCCTACCCCCTATTTTTTAATGAACAAATACTATTTCTTTACCATTTTTTGAAGATTAAACGCTTGATATAAAAAGTTCTGCTACTTTTTTTTAATATTTAATGAATTAAAAGAAAATGTGTTTCCCTTTCTAAAACATCCACAAAATTGGGTTGGTCCGTGTGCTTCTATATATGTCCTATTATCATTTGTGTTATTATTTTCCCTTTTCGGGGTCAAAAATCAAAAGTGCTTCCTTAAATAATAATGAAAACAGGTAAACCAGTTCTGTAAACGGAAAACAACCGGAAACAAAGGAACAACAGGAAATGAAGATAAACAACCGAAAACAAGTTAACAACATGAAACAAAGGTAAACAACCGGAATCAAGTAAACAACATGAAACAAAAGTAAACAACCGGAAACAAATAAACAACATGAAACAAAGGTAAACAACCGGAATCAAGTAAACAACATGAAACAAAAGTAAACAACCGGAAACAAATAAACAACATGAAACAAAGGTGAACAACCGGAAAAAGGTGAACAACCAGAAACAAAGGTAAACAACCGGAAAAAAAGGAAACAACTGGAAACAAGGTAAACAACCGGACACAAAGGTAAACAACAGGAAAGAAAGGTAAACAACCGGACACAAAGGTAAACAACAGGAAACAAAGATGAACAACCAGAAACAAAGGTTAACAAACAAAGGTAAACAACCGGAAAAAAGTGAACAACCGGAAACAAAGGTAAACGACCGGGAAAAGGTAAACAACTTAAAATTAATAAATCAGCTGGTCGCAATACCACGATACACCCAATGTTAATCTTTTAAACTAGATATATATGGCAATTAACTATAGTTCACTGCTCCGGGACTGCGTCCATCCCGTGAAACATAAAAGAAGTGTGTTTAAAATCTATCAGAATACTTGAAAACGAAATTGATTTTTGGTTTTGTTTTTTTAAATACTGAACATTAATAATGTGAACTGTGCAAGATATCGTTCTCTGCCTGCAGGGACACAATCACAGAACAGGGTTGATTCTCATAAACTGCTACTTGTATAGTAGCTAAGCAACAGGGAGTCCTTCACATTGCTCTTTATTTTTCATTTTTATCGTTAGAGTAAAACTGAATCATTTGGGTAATCGGAATTATCTCCCTTAAATAGTTAGTAACAACTTTCACAAAATAACTTCACTGTATCTCAGTCTGTCTGTTTTCAAAATGTTACGATGCTTTTTTTGTTCAAAAAGCTTTCGGTGACCCAACTATAAAATATTATCATGTATGTGATTAAGTCTTAACATTAATTGCTTTCAACATATTTAAGATATTAAGAATATTATATATATTTTAAAGAACATACAAATCTAACTGTAAGAAAAAAGTGTTGTTTGTTCAAAGTTTTTGATATCAGTAAATGTGAAGACTTTATAAAAAGCAATAGATACCCTTCCTGGAGAGCTATGTTATGTACTATTTTCTTTCTTCACAGTATTTGTATATGATACATGGCCAGTAGAAGGTTCCTCGTATTTATCAAAAATGCCTCCGAAACAAGTGGAATTTATAATGCACCACTCGTTATAGGTAAACTTCAAGCATTGCTCTTATGCGCAATAATTATTTACAGAATTTTAGGTGAACTTGTTCAAATGGTGACTTATTAATCCATGCGAAGTAGTCAAACGTTGTTTTGTTATCGCTAGCTCTTTGCTTAGCATTTACAGATGTATATACACCCATATACTAGGATACAGTTGTTCGACAGGTGATTAGCGTAACACTGTTGAATGGCATTGTTTAGTCTGTAATAATTTGGTCAATATACAAGGTTTATTTGTCGATGTTGTACGTCCTATTAACAGCTATGGTCATTAAAGAAGTGCCAGGTTTTGATGGTGGAGGAAAGCCGGAGTTCCCGGAGAAAAACCACCGACCTACGGCGAGTACCTCAAGGTAAACACTCGTAATGTTGCATGCTTACATAAATATTTGTGGTATGGAAAGTTTTAACTCAATTAACGGTAATGTTTTAAGAGATAATATTAACAATAAATGCGCCAGTCATTTATTTTAAGCAGATGACTTTTTGAAAAATTGGGCCCTGACATTCAAATGATTCAAATAGTATAGACTTGGAGTGGTTGACAAAGATGGGTTCACCGGAAAGTTCTTTTTATTAAAGATGACATTTTACTAGTTGAGTTGATAATAATTTTACCAAGGTATTTGTATTTCAAAATAAATTCTTTAACATGACATTCGATATATAACTAGCTAAAAACACTGATTGAACTTTATGTAAGTTTCCTTGTAGAACAATACGAGTGCAGATTCGTAGTTTGTCGTTTAATCGATTCGGGAAGCATACTCAGATCATCTGCCATGATTAACCATCCTAATTCCGTATTTATCAGCTTTCAAGGAACATTCTACAGTAATACTTCCCTGTCACCGATGCACAGCTTAAATACAATGGGTTATAGCATTCCCTTTACTTTGCTGGTAAGGGAAATACTGGTGTCAAATACATAGAATTTTAAGCTTTCTGTGTAAGTGCTTTGTATTACATATTATTTTTTCAAACATCATAACCAATTATTTTCTTTTACTCCCTACCGAGTCAAATGCTTTCTTAAAATTAACAAAACATGCAAAAACTGTTTTTTCATTTGTTTTTTCATTGTTTTTAATCAATGCTCATGATACGATTTATATTAAGACTGTGTGCATTCCGTTAACCCCTGCAAACATTATAAAAATAAACAAAAACTTAAATAAACAATCTCAAATATTCTTGTGAATATAAACTTAAGCGTTGATGTAAAATAAGAATAATTGTCGACGGGCAAAGGGAGAAACAAAAATGTCTTCACAAACTTCAACCACTGCCCTCCAGTAGTCCTTGACCAACAACTATATCTGTGAGTCTTTATAATCCAAAACATCAGCAAGTAGAAGCGGATGACGACGTCGTAGGTGGTTTATGTTTTTTTTTGTGGAAATTAATGGTATTACTCGTCCCCTCCCCACACCCCTACCTGTTTCGACAGTAGATTTTACCAATTCAGATTTCCACCTTTTTGGCCTAGCATCACCGATAAGTCTTAGAAAGACGAAACAGCTGTATGATGCAGTGTAATTAATTTTTGGGATAATGTATCTATTATTAAATTTTATAGGTGAAATCACGTGTGTGTTGTGTTCTTCTTTACTTGTTTCTCAGTATTGCCTTCGGATTTTCGAGGATGTAGACGGAAAGTAACAGGAGATATCACTTGTGCTGTTGGTGCTGGGAAGGATTCATCACACTTGTTATACATGTATACTGCTATTATGCGTGTAGGAGTTGGAGCGAGAGTGCGTGTGAGTGCATGTGGTTGTGTAAGCATATGGGTGGACTTAAATGTATCAGTAAATATTTACTTTAAATTGTTAAATGCTAATATTCTTTTGACTCTCTCGCTACCTCTTTTCTATTCTATCATTCAATTATAATATCATTTATATATATATATATTGATATTTAGCCATCTTATGATGTACATATATGTTTTATTGAATTGTAGGGAAATGGCGATAATAATGTTCATGTAACTTGTGCCCAATCCTTTTGCTGAATTTATGGCAATACAATATGTTTAAACTAACGCAGTATACTCCAATGGGTGTAGAAGTCTCAAACGGTTACAGTGTATAAGAGTTATGCCCCTTCTATTGAAACTCTCTTCCTGATCTGTACGGGAACTTGTACGGTACTGGTACAATTCATGGGCGTATTGTGTAGAAGCTAATTACGCTAGCTACAGTTGACGACCGACCACTTTTGTTTGGTCTTGACAAAATAAAGATGGAGAGTATGAGTCTGAAAGCCGCTGATTACCAATGAAAAATACAAAGGTGTGTTCAGGTCGGAAGTAATGGTATCTGTATTCTGTTCACTCAAAGAACTTCAGCAGATCTTAAAACCTATTTCATTCAGTACGCAGATGTGCAGGGCTCAGGCTAACCACCCGGCCACTCGTCCTGACCGGGTGAAAATTGAAAAGGACGAGTGGAATTT